>NC_091469.1:167509769-167662988 GCF_036971445.1 Narcine bancroftii
TACTTTGGACATTCACAACAAAGGTACAAAATATACATCCAGGTTTGTGGGTTTGTCATGTCACAGCAGGCTATGCTCTGAGGCTGTTTTCTTCTCACAACTTTTCCTGGTTGAAGTGGGATGGACCCCCGACCCCCCCCCCACCTGCTTCCCTCGCCAGATGAGGGCTGATGGGAAGGGTAAGGGGGCGAGGCTCAACAATCCTCCCTATCATTGTGTTCCTGTGGAATTTAGGTATGGTTGCCAAATATTTACAGAGGTGTTACATTTTTTCTTAAATTGCAAGAAATGTTCTCTATGGGAACATAGCTTTGCATTTCTGTATTCCAGCGTGCAATAGTCAAGTTGGAGTCTGACATCCATGTAACTCCTATGCAGTTCATGGCCACTGCCAATGTGATAATTATGAACTGGATTTGAAATTTGGACAGGTTCATTGTAAAACTCATGTCGATTATGTTTCCCAACAGGAACAACTCTGGGTTCTGTGGGAATTCTTGACCTATAATTATTTTCCAGGGTTTGATCCAGTTCCACCCAGAAAGCTGTCACCTTGGTCCATGTCCAGGTTGTGTGCACAAAGGTTCCTGTCTCAATGCCACATCTGAAGCATTGGTCTGGCAATTCTGGCTTAGATTTGTTCAGTTTTTGCAGCGTCAGGTACAGCTGGTGCAAGAAGTTGTACTGCACCAGCCTGCACTGCTCATTAATGATTGAAGTGCCAGTTGATGAAGTAGACAAAGACGATGTGGTCAAACAATAATCATGGCTTTTATTAGCAGAAACTCATGGTACAATAATGAAAGACAATAGGTGCATCTACAGTTAGACCCAAGGGGAGTGTCCTTAACAGTGGAGATAATGCACAGCCAATGTTAGTACAGCAAGGCTCGCCAGAGGGGAGACAGGCAGCTTGGCAGACATTCACCACAGTCTTCCCCCCCCCCCCCCCCCGCCCGGCAGAAGGGTTAAAATCAAAAGGACAGCTGCTAGGAAAGTCTGAAGCAAGCGATAGATGGATACCATGTTGGCCTTGAGATAGTCTAACAGCCAAAATATGCCAGTATCTAGCAAGCAATTGAAATATGATGAGATGTTTTATGAATATGTCAGCTTATCAGGTTGTTTACGAATTCTGGTGCTTTGTCTCAAAACAGGTGGCTCCTTTGCAACCTTGGGAACTGGTACAGGTCCTGGGTCTGTAGTGTGGGAAGGACTGACTTCTGGACCTGCTCCAGAATCTCCAGCGTGAGGCAGTGGAGCCTCAGCATGGCCATCTGAAAGCTTACTAGGGATCTCAGGTTTGGGGGGGTGGGGGGGGGGGGGTGAGTCCAACCTCTCAGGCTAACTCTGAGTAGGGATGCGAGGAAAGGGCCAACCAGGCGAGGCCAGATCTCTTAGGGATGCAGTGTCAGTACTCCCGTCTGGGAATTTAACATGAGCGTAGTTGGGGTTAGTATGCAGTAGCTGAACTGGTTGGACTAGGGCGTCTGTTTTACGTGCCCGAGCGTGGCTCTTCAGCAGCACGGTTCCAGGCTCAGGTAAACAGGCTGGCCAATCCATCACAATTCCTGATTTCCTAGGATTTGTTGCAGTACACAATAAAGACCAAATAGAATGTAGTGCCTCAGGCAGCACCTCCTGCCACTGGGTAACAGGGTAACCATGTGTTTTTAAAGCAAGATTAACAGTCTTCCAGATTGTAGCATTAGCCCTTTCAACCTGCCCATTGCCCTGCAGGTTGTAGCTCGTGGTACGGCTGGTGGCAATCTCCTTTCGTAGCAGGGCTCGCCGCAGTTCAGCGCTCATGAATGCTGAGCCTCTATCGGTATGAATGTAATTGGGAAAACCAAAAATGCTGAAAATTCTGTCAAGTGACCTAATGACAGACACTGACGAGACGTCAGGGCAGGGTATCGCAAAGGGAAACCTGGAATTTTCATCAATTACAGTAAGGAAATATACATTTTTGTTGTTGGAAGGTAATGGCCCTTTAAAATCTAAGCTAATCCTCTCGAAAGGTCGGGTTGCCTTGATGAGAGTGGGCTCTGGAGCTTTGAAGTATTGCGGTTTGAATTCTGCGCAAACAGGACAGCTTTTAGTAATTTTCCTGACTTCTTTCAGAGAGTAAGGAAGGTTGTTAGCCCTTATGTAGTGGAAGAATCTCATGACTCCTGGGTGGCACAGTCTGCTATGGATCTCTTTTAGCCCCTCCAGCTGAGCACCAGCAGCAGATCATGACAATGCGTCAGAGAGATCATTTAACCTGTACTGGATCTCATAATTATAAGTTGAGAGTACTATTCGCCAGCGTGCCATCTTATTGTTCTTGATTTTACTTTTGTGTTTAGTACTGAACATGAAGGCAACAGATTTCTGATCAGTGAGAAGAGTAAATTTTCTGCCGGCTAGAAAGTGCTTCAATAATAGCCTGGGCTTCTTTTTCAATGGCAGGATGTTTAAGTTCAGGTCCGCGTAACGTGCGGGAGAAGAAGGCCACAGGTCTGCCCTTTTGATTAAGGCTTCCTGCCAAGGCACAATCTGAGGCACCAGTTTCCACTTGGAATGGGACGTCCTCGTCAATGGACGAGAGTGCAGCTTTGGCAATATCAGCTTTAATTATCTTGAAAGCCTTCAAGGCCATTGGAGAGAGAGGAAAAGATTTAGTGTCAAACAGAGGGCGTGCCTTCGTGGCGTAGTCCCGAACCCATTTGTAGTAGTAGGAAACACCTTTTAGGGGTTTTTGCTGAGTTTGGGGGTGGTAACTTCTTCTTAAGGGGGGCCATTCTTTCTGGGTCAGGGCAGATGTAGCCCAGAATGGGTCACTCTGTCACGTTGAACACACATTTGCCCTCGTTAAATGTAAGGTTAAGTTCTTTAACTCTTGCTAAAAATTCCTTTAAGTTGTTGTCGTGCTCGGCCTGTGTTTTCCCACAGATAGTGACACTATCCAGATAGGGAAACGTACCCTGCAACTCGTACATCCTAACAATCTAATCCATTTCCCTCTGAAGCACTGACACACCATTAGTGACTCCAAAAGGTACCCTCTTAAACTGGTGTAACCCCACCTCCATCAGCCTCAAAGGCTGTATAGGGTCGTTCCTTTTTTTTAATGGGGATTTGGTGGTAAGCTGCTTTGAGGTCGATAGAGGAGTACACTTTGTATCGTACTATCTGATTAATAATTTAATTGATGCGTGGCAGGGGGTAGGCATCCAGGTTAGTGTAACGGTTGATTGTCTGGCTGAAGTCGATAGCCAGTCGTTTCTTAGTGTGATTTTTCACAACTACCACCTGGGCTCGCCACGGACTCTTACTGGGTTCAATTACTCCCTCTTTAAGCAATCTCTGGGTCTCAGCTTTGATAAACTCACGATCCTCTTTGCTGTAAGAACGGCTCTTCGTGTCAATCGGAATAAATCACTGAAAAGGGAAGGAGCTTTGATCTTTAATGTGGAGAGACTGCAGTAACTAGCGTGGGGGATGGTAAGTGTGGGTAGTGGCCCACTGAAATTTAACACTACACTGTTCATCTGAGATTGAATATCTAACCCCTACAATATCTTTTGGTTTGCTGGGTATCTAAGGCTCTTGCAACTCTCGTGGATGTAGCTGTCAGCACTCCCCAACTCTATTAGACAATCAAGAGTCTCACCATTCACCTCCCCCTTCATAGTTGACCGTTCCAGTCCGCAACATGCCCCCAAGCTTTGGAGACAATTGAGCTATCACAGGGGATCTCACCTCGCCGTCACTTGAAGTCGATTCAGCCTGCTTGTCTGAAGATTCCCCCTTTTCACAGTTGTCTTCCATTCCTGCAGCTCCAGGATGCATTTTCTTGGTGGTTCTCTTCTTCTTATCGGTGGGAGTACTTTTCGCCTTACACACTTTAGCAAAGTGACCAAGTTTCCCACAATAGCTGCAGGTAGCAAATCGAGCCGGGCCCTTCTGTCTGGGGTTCCAGCTCTTATCACAAAAGTAGCATTTTCCAGGAGTTCACCTTTTTCTTTCTTTCGGGGTTCCAGCACTCCTGGATGTTTCCTTTTCGGTTTCTAGCATTTCACTGGACCGCATGGCACTTCTCAGTGTTTTGGCTAGTGTGACTGCCCAGTCGTAGGTTAAGGGCTCCGTCTCCAGCAGCCTCTGTTGGATGTAACTGGAGTCAATTCTATTGATTAAAGCATCCAGCTTCAAGGCATTGCGGTGTTGTTGCACATTGACTGTCCTGACATCACATTCATTTGCCAGCGAGTCGAGGGCCAGTACATAGGCAGCATCACTTTCCCCGCGGTTCTGGCATCTAGTCAGCAACTGGTGTCGAGCAAACACCACATTCTGTGGCACTGCATAGTAAACAGTCAGACGTTCCCGGGCAAAAGCCAGAGTGGTAATTCCTTGCGTTACAGTGAAAGGGACCTCACCCAGCAGAGAGTTCAGGTGGCCCCACAGTATCGCCTCATCGACCACGTTGTTTCGAGCCATGTAGTAATCAATACAAGCAATCCAGTGGTCGAAAATTTCTCTGGCCCTCGGGGCAGACTGGTCGATTATCAGCCGCTTTGGCTTTAGGGCTACATCCATTTCTACTAATAAAATTGAAGTGCCAGATAATGAAGTAGATGAAGACAATGTGGTCAAACAATAATCATGGCTTTTATTAACAGAAACTCATGGTACAATAATGAAAGACAATAGATGCATATACAGTTAGACCCAAGGGGAGTGTCCTTAACAGGAGGGATGATGCACAGCCAATGTTAGTTCAGCAAGGCTCGCCAGAAGAGAGACAGGCAGCCTGGCAGACATGCACCACAGTCATGCTGGGCCAGCACCATTCATCAATTGTTATTCATAGGTCCGACTCCCAACTCTGTCTTGACTTATGAAGGCCTGGTTTGGGTCCTTCCACTTGGAGCATGAAATACATTGCTGAGATGTGCTCCCCCTTCAAATCAGGGCCTCTATGTCACTACTCTCTGGTAGGGCCATAGTTAGACCTAACCTGACCTGCAAAAAAGTTCTTATCTGAAGGCAGCAGTGGAATGTCTTGTTTGATAGATTTTATTTGTTTCTGAGTTTTTCAAATGACATTAATCGCTCCTGCTCGTAATGGTCCTCTACACACCTGATGCCATTACAAGGCCAGGTGTCAAGGATCTTGTTACCCACTGTCAACGGTAATTAGCCTATTTGGAGTCAGGGGTGTTTTTGAGGACAGCCCCACTTTGATTCTTAAATGTTAGTTGATCTTACTCCAGATAGAAATGCTTTGTTTCAGTATGGGGCTGCTTGTTTTTCCAGGCAACAATTTAGTGTCCCACATAAATAAAGTCCTCTGCTACCTTCTCACCTACCATGTGCACCCCACTTTGTGCCCAGGATGGTAACATCTTCCACCCCCCCCCCCCCCCAGAAGAGTGACGCAAAGTTTCTGGACTGGGCTGTCCAGTAATATTTCTTAAAGTCCGGCATTCGTAATCCACCCAGACTATAATCCCAGGTCAACTTTTCCATAGAGACCTGAGCTACCTTTCCATTCCACAGAAATGTCCTTGTTCTCTAAAGCAAATTTTGGAAGAATCCCTGTGGAAATGCCACGGGCAATGTCTGGAAGAGGTACTGAAGCCTTGGTAACACATTCATTTTAACACGGTTGACCCTGCACATTAGCATTATTTGGGTCCTCCTCGATTCTTCCCAGCAAGGGGGAATAATTTAGTTTATATGTTTATTCACATATTTGATCCCATTATCCAGCCACTTTAGATGATTATTTACTTGTCATTAACTATAATTCCCCCTCAGTAAGTGCCATGACTTTGCTCATCCCAATTGACCTTATACCCTGAGATCTTGCCATAGTCCTCCAGAGTAGAGCGCAGCTTGGACAATGAGTTTGCTGGGTCTATCAGATATAACAGTACGTCATCGGCCAATAAATTGATTTTATGTTCTTCTTGGCCTACTCTAAAACTTTTGATGTCTGAATCCTGGTAAATGGCTTTGGCCAGTGGTTCCATGGCCAGCGTGAACAGGCTGGAGATAACAGGCACCCTTGTCAGTGGGAAAGCTGGAGAAATTAGTCCATTTGTCACAACTTTAGCCTTGGGCAAGTGGTACATTTATAAAGATTGGCCCTATCCCCAATTTTTCTAGCAATTTGAATAGAAAATCCCACTCTATTTTGTCAAATGCCTTTTCTGCATCGAGGGCCACAGCCAGACCCCTCGTGTTTCTGTTTTGTACCAGATGCATTATACTTAACAGCCTGCCAATGTTATCCACTGCCTGTCTTTTTTTGCACAAAGCCCACTGGGTCTTTATTTATTAGTTTCAGTCAGAGATGTCTCTGATCGAGTCCACATCATTATGGAGGGGGAGGGTGATCAGCCAGAAGTATTGGTCCACGTAGGGACCAATGACATAGTTAGAAGTGGGGATGAGGTCCTGAAGAAGGATTACATAGAGTTAGGAAAGAAGTTGAAAAGCAGGACCTGGAGGGTGGCAATCTCAGGATTGTGAGGGTAGAAATAGGAAGTTGTGGAGGATGAATGTGTGGCAGAGGCTGGTGCAGGTGGCATGGGTTTAGATTTCTGGATCATTGGGATCTCATCTGGGGCAAATCAGATCTGTACAAAAAGGATAGCTGCACTTGAATTGGAGGGGGACCAATATCCTAGCAGGCAGGTTTGCTCAAGCTGTTGGGGAGGGTTGAAACTAGTTGGGGAGGGGGGTGGTGGGAATCAGAATGAGAGTAGGGAGGAAGAACACCTAGATTGGAAGGAATGGTGGGAACAGAGCAAAAAATAAATGAAGGAGGGAAGGGGGTAAAGGTTGTTAGTAACAAAAGGAGTATGTGTGGAGGAGATTCTCTCAAGTGCATATATTTTAATGCAAGGAGCATAGTAAATAAGGAGAATGAGCTTCAGGCATGGACAGCCACGTGGAAATGCGATATTTTGGTCATCAGTAAAACTTGGTTGCAGTAAGGGCATGTTTGGCAGTTTAATATTCCAGGATTCTGTTGTTTTAGGCTTGATAGAACAATGGGGATAAAAGGTGGAGGAGAGAACATTACAGCATCCTGCTGTGGCAGGATGGTTTGGTGGAAACGTCCAGTGAGGCTTTTTGGATAGAATTGAGGAATGGCAGAGGCATGAAAACATTAATGGGAGTGTATTATAGACCACCAAATGGGCTGAGGGAATTAGAGGAGAAAATTTGCAATGAGATTGCATATATGTGTAACAAACATAAGGTGGTAATTGAGGGAGATTTCAACTTTCTGAACATTAACTGGGACGCACATACAGTAAGAGGGCTGGATGGGTTAGAGTTGGTTAAGTGTGTTCAGGAAAGTTTTCTGAATCAATATGTGGAAGAACCAACTCGATAGGGGGCAGTATTGGATCTCCTGTTAGAGAACGAGGTAGGCCAAGTGACAGAGGTTTGTTGGGGAACACGTTAGGCTAGTAATGGAAGAGAATAAAGGTGGAATAAAGTAAATTTCGAGGGGATGAGAAAAGATTTGGAGGGTGTGGATTGGGATAAGATATTTTCAGGGAAGAATGTAGCTGACAAATGGAGGATATTCGAAGGAGAAGTTCTGAGAGCGCAGTGTTGGTCTGTCCCCAGGAAGATTAAAGGAAAGGTTAGAAACTGTAGGGTGCCTTGGTTTCAAAAGATATTTGGAACTTGGTTTGGAGGAAGAGGGATGTGCAAAACAGTGTTACAAGATTAAACCAGCAACCACAAAGAAGGCATATCATACAGGGGTAAAGATGAAGAATTATTTTATTAACAAAAAATTCACCATCAAACTTTAATTCAAAATCCCCCACTTTTATAACAATGCCCACTGGTTACTATGCAAATTTCTATAACAGTATAAAACTAATAAATTTCCCAGCCTAAATATAACATATGTAATTAAAGTCTAAGTTATATTTCCAACCAGCCCACAGAAAAACTTAGACACAAAACACACAAAACTCACAAAACTTTGATCTCAACCAAAGCAAAGATCATAAACAAAATTCAGTTTGTTTGGTAAACTGAAGCCAAAATATCTTTGAGAGAGAGAGCACAAAATTCGAAGTTGTCTTGCAGAGAGAGGAACCAAGGCTTGGTCTGGATCCTTCCGCCTACCTTCGGAATGTTCCTCCCTTCTAAAATGCCCAACATTCCAAGCTGTCCTCCAGACAATGACTCATGCTCTGGGCCTTCTTCCACTCCACAGCACCCCGCAGTAGTGGTTTGTCATCCAAGACCAAAAATTTTTAGATCATTTTCTGCACATGCTCAGTCTGTCTCCCACACTCTGCAGTCCACCTTCACCTTGGCTCTCTGAGGCAAACTGTCACTTTTTAACATAAAACCACACAACACATAGGGCAATACACAACACAGAACTCTGTAACAACAGCAAGGAAGAGATGAATTGCTTGAGGAATATAAGGAGTGTCAAAAAAAATCCTAAGGAAAATATTAGAAAGGCTAAAAGGAGATATGAAGCTGCTTTTGCAGGAAAAGTAAAAATAAATCCAAAGGGTTTCTATAGATACATTAAAAGAATAGTGAGGGATAAAATTGGATCCCTTGAAGATGAGGGAGGGGAGGGTGAGGCTCTGTGAGAAGTCAGGAGAGATGAGAGAAATTTTAAATGTTTTTTTCTTCAGTATTCAGTAAGGAAAAGAATATTGAGCCAAATGAAGTGAAGAAATATGTAGGGAGCTCATGGATAATATAAGAATTAATGAGAAGTTAGTGTTGGCTATATTAAAAAAGATCAGGGTGGATAAATTTCCAGGTCATGACAAAATATTCCCTCGGACCCTGAAGGAAGTTAGTGAACATATATTGGGGGCATTGACAAAATATTCCCATGAAGTAAATGCCTGAGGACTGGCAAGAACTCGTGTTGTTCCGCTGTTCGAAAAAGGATCCAAAAGTAAACCTGGTAATTGTAGGCCTGTAAATCTGACATCAGGGGTGGGTAAATTAATGGAAAGTGTTCTTGTAGATGGTATTCTTGTATTTGGAAAAACAGGGATTGATTTGAAGTAGTCAGCATGGTTTTGTATGTGGTAGATTATGTCTAATAAATCTTGTAGAGTTTTTCAAGGATGTTGCTAAAAAGGATGATGGGAATGCAGTGGATGTTGTCTATTTGGACTTCAAGGCTTTTGATCAGGTTCCCCACAAGAGGTTAGAGAGGAAGGTGGATGCATTAGGGATTAATGATGAAGTAGTGAAATTAATTCTATGGTGGTTGGATGGGAGATGCCAGAGAGTAGTGGTAGAAAATTATTTGTTGAATTGGAGGCCGGTGACTAGAGGAGTGCCTCAGGGATCAGTATTGGGTCCACTGCTGTTTGTCATATATATTAATGATCTAGATGATAGGGTGGCAAATTGGATTGATAAATTTGCAGAAATACAAAAGTTGGCAGTATTGTGAACAGTGAGGAAGATTATCAAATTTACAGAGTGATATAGAACAATTAGAAGAGTGGGCTGAACGATGGCAGATGGAGTTTAATACTAATAAATGTGAGGTGCTACATTTTGGTAGCACTAATCAAAATAGGACATACATGTTTAATGGTAGACAATTGAGGACTGCAGAGGAACAAAGGGAATTAGGAGTCATGGTACATAATTCCCTGAAAGTTGAATCACATGTGGATAGGGTGTTGAAGAAGGCATATGTCAGCTTTCATAAATCACAGTGTAGAACAAAGGAATTGGGATGTAATGTTGAAATTGTATAAGGCATTGGTGAGACAAAATTTGAAATATTGTGTACAGTTTTGGTGGCTGAATTACAGGAAGGATATAAACAGTATAGAGAGAGTGCAGAGGAGATTTACGAGAATGTTGCTGGGGTTTCAGGGTTTGAGTTACAGGGAATGGTTGAGCAGGCTGGGACTTTATTCCCTGGAGCGTAGAAGGTTGAGGGGTGATTTGATAGAGGTATTCAAAATTATAAGGGGGACAGATAGAGTCAACGTGGATCGGCTTTACCCACTGAGAGTGGGGGAGCTTCAAACAAGAGGACATGTATTGAAAGTAAAAGGGGAAAGGTTTAGGTGAAACATGAGGGGGAATTTCTTCACTCAAGGGGTGGTGGGGGTGTGGAATGAACTTCTGGCAGTGGTGATAGAAGCGAGATCGATGTTAATATTCAAGGAAAGGTTGGATAGGTAAATGGACAGGAGAGGGTTATGGGCCAAATGAGGGTCAGTGGGACTAATTGGGAGAAGATGTTTGGCACAGACTAGTAGGGCCAAACTGGCCTGTTTCTGTGCTATACATGTTTGTGTGGTTGAATGCTTCACCAATATGTTTTCCAGGGCTTTGGCAAGTATCTTATAATCTTTGTTTAACAGTGAGATAAGAAGATGCGTGAGCAGAACTTTGTATTTTTTAAGTATAGTCATAATGATTGCTGTCAAAAAAGATTCTGGGAAGGTATGGGTCTCCATTACCTGGTCTACCACCTCCAGATAAAGAGGCATAAATGAATCTTTAAATTCCTTATAAAACTCAGGTGGAAATCCATCCTCCCTTGGAAACTTGTGAAGCTGCAACAAATTCAATGCTTTCACTATCTCTTCTTCCATGAAGTGGCAATCTAGACCTTCCTGTTCTTCTGGGTCTAAATTTGTTAACTCTAACTCGTTAGTTTCATCAGACCCCCTCTATCAATTCTGATTTGTATAGATCCTCATAGAATTCCCTGAAGGTCTCATTAATCTCTTTTGACTTATACAAGATCCTGCCATTCCCAGTTTGTATCATATTGATCATCCTTGAGACTTGTTCTGTCCTCAGCTGCCAAGAGAGGACTTTATGGGCTCTCTTACCCAATTCATAATATTTTTGTTTTGAGCGCATTATGGCCTTTTCCATATTATACGTTTGGAGTGTATTGTATTTCAATTTCTTATTTGTTAGAGTCCTAATATGATCCTCTGAGTCTGTTTTTTTTTTTGGAGGTCCTTTTCTAGATGAACAATTTCTTGATCTAATTCGTCCACCTAACTGTTTTGGTGTATCCAATTATTTGACCCCTCAAAAATGCTTTGAGGGAGTCCCATAAGAGGAATTTATCTGGAGTAGAGGTACAGTCGCCTCATAGAACCGATCTATCTGCGCTCTTACAAGACTACAAAACTCCATCATCTGTATCAGCAACACATTGAGATGCCATCTGTATGTCATAGACTGTTGATCTGGCATTTCCATCATTAATATCAGAATGAATGGTCTGAGAAAAGTCTTGTGTTCTCAGCCTCCCAGATCCTACCCTCTAAGTGGGCTGAAGCCAGGAAAAAAAATATTCTATAGTAGGAGTCCTATTGCTTTGAATAGAAAGAGCAGTCCCTCTCCCTTGGATGTCAATCAAATTCAGCTCCTTCATATCATCAATAGTAGCCCTTGCCTCCTTTTAGTTAGTTGACTTCTCTAGGACAGAATCTAGACAGAAATTAAAATCTCCCTGAGCCAAGATGTTCTCCTTTCCCTCAGCCAATCTCAGGAAAATCTCCTGTAAGAACTTTACATCATCAAAGTTGGGGGAATAGACATTTACCAAGGTCCAGGGTTCTGAATATATCTGACAGTGCACCAGTATAAATCTTCCTGTTTTATCTGTAGTCACACTCTGCACTTTCACTGGAATGCCCTTCCCTATCAGAATTGCCACTACCCAGCTTGCTTTTGAGCCAAACGAGAAGGCTATTACCTGGCTCACCCATCCCCTTTATAATTTTTTGTGTTCTCACTCTGTTAAGTGAATTTCTTGGAGAAGACCAGGTCCACTCCCATTTTTTTTAATGTGTGCCAAGACTGTTTTCTTCTTCACCGGATGGTTCAAGCCATTGACATTGAAACTAATGTACTCACTAACTCAGCCATTGTTTCAGAGACTCTCAGACCCTGTGTTTCTTCTGCACCTCCACCACCCCATATCTATTGTTCATTTACCTTCATTCATCTGCCCCAGCCAGCCAGGCACACGACAGACCCTGGGAAAATGAAACAAGAGCAAAGACAGCAGCACTAAGAAGAGAAAAAAATATATATTAAGACAGCTAATCGTCCCCGCTTAGATCCCTGATCATACCCTCATTCCATCCATCGTCCCTCTCTCCCTCCTTCAGTGACTCTTTCCCCTGCTTCATCACCACCCCTCTCCATATAATAGGTTGTGCATCTCACACCCATCTGCCTCTCCACCCACCTCCCCTGAGCATCCCAGACCATTCTTCTTGTCACATTCTTTCCCCATTCTTATTTTGATGCACAAACAGTAAACTCTTAATTCCTATTAGTCCACTATCATTAATTACAATACGTTCTCACTCTTTGTGAAACATTGACCACTTCTTTTAACTTTCTAATTATTGTTAGCCCATAACACCTTAATAATTTCCATTCTAGTATTATTAGTTATTACAAACTGGAAGCTGCCTGACAAACTGCAAGGCTTCCTTTGCATCAGAGTGAATTTCTTGGAGAAGACCAGAAGACCAGGTCCACTCCCATTTTTTTTAATGTGTGCCAAGACTGTTTTCCTCTTCACCGGATGGTTCAAGCCATTGACATTGAAACTAATGTACTCACTAACTCAGCCATTGTTTCAGAGACTCTCAGACCCTGTGTTTCTTCTGCACCTCCACCACCCCATATCTATTGTTCACTTACCTTCATTCATCTGCCCCAGCCAGCCAGGCACACTGACCTATCCCCACCCCCCCCCCCCCCCCCACCATCAATATATTCAGTGGCTGGGTATCTAATTGTACTCTCGTATCCCTTCTGCTTTCTACCTTCTTTATTGGCTCCAGCTCTTTCCTTTGGTGCAGCAGGGTCCCACTTATGTCCAGGTAGAAAAACATTTTATTACAATCCAGTTCCAGTGCTCCCCCCCCCCCCACCCACTTTTACCCCCGCGACCACAATACTCAATATATTGTCTCAGTCCTGAGAGCACAACAGCGTCACCAGCACTGAACGTGGCCTCTGACCGTGTCTGGGCGCGAAAAGAAGGACTGATGGGCCCATTCTATATTCATTGACTCCCCTAATTTCTCCCTCCCCAAGGTCTCTGGCAGCCAGCACTGGAAAAAGGCCACAGGGTTTTTCCCCTCTGCCCTCTTTCAATCCCACAATTTTTATTATGTTTCGTCTATTATAATTTTCAGTCAGAGGTGACTCTTTCCCCCCCCACCCCACCCACACATTGTCACCTTTCTCCAGCTTCATTATTCTATCCTCATTGTCCCCTGTTCCCTCTCCTCTATCTCCGCCACTCTTCCTTATGAAACATTTTCACATCTGTCCAGCAGTGTTCATCTGCCCTATTTTTTCGGCTTAAGTCGAAAGTTAATTTTTCCATTTTCTCCATCGCCTTTAGGATAATCCACAACGAGGGCTCCTCTCCCCTCCCTGTGCTGCCATCTTGGCTGCCTCGTGCTGCCCAACGTCGTACTTCTTGTCGCGGTTACTTGCCAGCACATCGCCTCCATCATCACTGAATGGATCTGTTACAGCATCAGCTGCCTCTGCCTCTGCAGGGTCAGGATGTTCCACGCCTCCTCTTTCCCTGTCTGCCAGTCGTCGTGTTCCTTCCCTCGTCACTAGATGAGTCAAGTTGTAGTCTCTGCTGCTTCTTTCATTGAAGCTCTTGCGTCCCCCCACTCTTCCCATGTCTGTCTGCCATCATGTTTCGCATTTGAGCACCTCACACGTTGTTCTGGGGGGGGGCGGGGGGCTGTTCCCTCCTTCACGTGATGCACTTCTCCTGTTCTATTGCAGGGCTGAGTCTCCTGCACACCCCCTCTTACTGTCCAATGGGCTTTGGGCTCGAGTGCCCCAGGGATTCTGGCAGCTGTGAGGGTTGGTCCCCTCCCTGGGCCCCGTCTCCCAACAACTGGTCCCTGACCGCGTGGTCGCATCTTTTTGGATCAGCGGCCTCACTGCTGGCCGTTTCCCTGGGTGAGCCCCATGTCGTCTTCTCAGTTGCATCGCTGCCACCACCATTGGGGCTGTTAGGGCTCTGGGTGTGCAACCTCCCACTCCATCTTGATCCCGTCAAGTCGGGCTGGATGGAGCCTCTCTCTTCACAGTCGACTTACTAGTCATCTTTTACTGCCTGGCGTTCTTCTTCCCCATTTTTGGTAGGTAAGTGATCTAATCTTGTTCTTTACCTTTTGGTTCTAATGACTTTAACTTTGGTGCCTTTTTTTTCCCTTATGGTCTGAGTGTTTCTGGGGTCCATATCCTCCTCTCTCCGCATCATGTGACCTCATCAATTTTGCTCCTTGGTGCTACTGGGTATGCTGAATGGAATCCTGTCCTTGTTGCACGTGGGGATGGAGGGGGCCAGGGCAGATGTGCAGGTAATGGGGGATGTGCGGGTACGCGCCGAGTGAATGGTGGTAGAGGTAGTTAACACTTGAACGGTGTCACATGGGATGATAGGTCTCCAATGTGACTCTTGGTGATTTGTGTGGTTCCGATTGGTTGGAAGCTGCCAGTTGGTTAATGTCACATTGGAAAGTTGACGTGGGGATGCGTTTACATGCACGCTACTTAGTCGCGATAGACAGAGCAGCTTCTGGACTAATGAGGATTCTGGGTAATAATGTGGTCATTGTTCTCCAAAACAAAAGCTGCCAAATTTAAAAAAAAGTGTACTAATTTCTGCATTCTCCTCAGATCGTCATGTGTTTACTAAAATGTGATTTGCAAAACTAGTCCCCACGTAACAGCAAATGCTGGGTTCAAAATCAGTTCCTTGGTCTCCAGAGTTAGTCTTCTCTCCTCCATCCCATCAAAATGTATCACACCTGTTCCTCTTTGCAAAATTTCACCCACCACGTGTCCACTTGTCCATACTGATCCTCCTCCAGTTCAGGACACTCCACAGTTTGTCGTGTTACTAACCATGCCTCCAGGGTATGTTGTCCTGGAACACTGGCTCCAGAGAATGCCTGGCTCCTTCTCACTCGCCATCTTCTCTTCACAGGGTTAAGAAAGCAGTGCGTTTCCTGCAGGAAGCTTCAGACAACGCCACATTGTGGTCTGACCCTCCAACTGGATTCCTCGGAACCGTAGTATCAGCCAGATTTCTCAGTGGATGAGAATCACAGAACGGAGAATCCCTACACCCGCTGAGTGTTTGAACTGGACTTCAGCTGATGGGGCGACCTGGAGGGTCAGGTGACCAGTGATAAGGCAGATAAAACTCTCCAGAGTGAAGCATGTGGTGAGGAGGGGCTTCCTGTGGATGTATTGGAACCACATCCCTGCACTCACCCGGGGGATCCACCGTTCCCCTGTTCCGAGTGTGGGGAGGGATTCGCCAGCTCTGATGCACTGCTGCCACACCAGTGTGTCCCCACTACGGGGATCCCAAGCCCCTGCTCTGACTGTGGGAAGAACTTTCAAACTTCCAAGGACCTGGAGGATCACAGGAGTGCTCCCCCTGGGGAGGGTCCATTTACCTGCCGCGTGTGTGGGAAGAGGTTCACCCAGTCCTCCAGCTTCCTGCAACACCAGAACACTCACTCTGGGAAGAGAGGCTTTAAATGTACTGTGTGCGGGAAGGGGTTTTCTCGATCATCCGACCTGCTGAGGCACCAGCGGGTTCACACCGGGGAGAAACCCTTCACCTGCTCCCTTTGTGGGAAGGGGTTTTCTCGACCCTCTGGCCTGCAGGCACATCAGCGAGTTCATACTGGGGAGAAACCGTTCAACTGCTCCCTGTGTGGGAAAGGGTTCTCTCGGCCCTCTGGCCTGCAAGCACACCAGCGGGTTCATACTGGGGAGAAACCATTCACCTGCTCCCAATGTGGGAAGGGATTCTCTCGGTCCTCCGGCCTGCAGGCACACCAGCGGGTTCACACTGGGGAGAAACCGTTCACCTGCTCCCTGTGCGGGAAGGGGTTCACTCACTCACCCACCCTGCTGAGGCACCATAGAATTCACACCGGGGAGAAGCCATTCACCTGTTCCCTGTGCGGGAAAGGGTTCTCTCAGCTTTCCAGCCTGCAGGTTCACCAGCGAGTTGACACCGGAGAGAAACCATTCACCTGCTCAGTGTGCGGGAAGAGGTTCTCTCGCTCCTCTGACCTGCAGGTGCACAAGCGGGTTCACACTGGGGAGAAACCATTTTCATGTTCCCAGTGTGGGAAGGCGTTTTCTCGGCCTTCCGTCCTGCGGGTACACCAGCGAGTACACACCGGGGAGAATGTGTGGGAAAGGGTTCTCTCGTTCCTCTGACCTGCGGGTGCACCGGCGGGTTCACACTGGGGAAAAACCATTCAGCTGCTCCATGTGTGGGAAGACGTTCTCTCGGCCCTCTGGCCTGCGGGTTCACCAGCGGGTTCATACTGGGGAGAGGCCGTTCACCTGCTCCTTGTGTGGGATGAGGTTTACACAGTCTTGTGAGGTGGTGCGGCATCAGAGAATTCACACTGGGGAGAAACCATTCAACTGCTCCCTGTGTGGGAAGAGGTTCTCTCAGCCCTCCAGCCTCTGGGTACATCAGCGGGTTCATACTGGGGAGAGGCCATTCACCTGCTCCTTGTGCGGGATGGGGTTCTTGCAGTCCTGTGACATGGTGAGGCACCAGAGAGTTCACACTGGGGAGAAACCATTTACCTGCTCCCTGTGTGGGAAGGGGTTCTCTCAGCCCTCGGACCTGTGGGCACATCAGCGGGTTCACACTGGTGAGAGACCATTCTCCTGCACCCTGTGTGGGAAGAGGTTCTCTCAGTCCTCCAACCTGCGGTTACACCAGTGGGTTCACACTAGGGAGAAACCATTCACCTGCTCCCTGTGTGGGATTTGTTAAATCCACCAACCTACTGAGGCACCAGAGAATTCACACCCAGGAGTAACCTTTCACTGCTCTCTGTGCAGGTCGGGGCTCTGTCCCTCCTCCGGTCAGCAGGCACAACAGTGCGTTCACAACGAGGAGAGACTGTTTTCTTGCAGCAAGTGTGAGAAGGGATTTGCCAATTCCTCTTCTTTGCAAACCCATTGTAGAATTCACGCCAGGAGAGACCATTCGCAGGAAGGAGTTCACCAGTTCTCCGGTCTGTGTGGACACCAGTGAGTTTATCCGGGGGAGGGGGTGTGGGGAGTGAGTGTTCACTGTGGACAGTCAGTAACTTTCCCCTTTGGTAAGAACGTCACACACTAAAGGATGTGTGTCTAAGGCAGTGGTTCTCAACCTTTTTCCACTCATGTAACACCTTAGCTAATCCCTTACTAACCACAGAACACCTATGCCATGAGTGAGGGGAAAAGGTTGAGAACCACTGGTTTAAGGTGAGAGGAGAGGGAGAAAGTTTAAGGGAGATATTCGGGGCAAATATTTTACGCAGAGACTGGTGAGAGCCTGGAATGGACTGCCAGAAGTAGGTAGTTCTTGACAGGCCCATGAATATGGAGGGAGGTGGATCATGTGCGGGCAGCAGTTTAGTGTAACTTGGGCCTCCTGTTCAGTACAGACACGTGGGCCGAAGGGTCGGTGTTTCAGAGGCCACAGATTGAAGAATTGTTGTGTTGATGGGGATTTTCCCTGTAGCCTGAGCTCCTCCCAGTCTCACTCTCCCCACTCCATTATTTGGCCTTCTGCCCTTTACCCTGCTCTTCTGAGTGTGGGGATCCTGCCGTCTATCACCTTCCACGGATGCTGCCTGACCTGCTAGGTTGTTTCAGCATTTTGTGCATCACTGCTGAGGTGACTGTGGTGGTGACCTCTCACCTGGTGCCTGTGTGGCTGCGCTTTAGTGATAAGATCATCCAGCGAGGAGACGTCGGCATTGTTCACTGCTGGACAAGACTTCACTGTGCAAGTTCTCTTTGATGTTTGGAACTGATCCAGTTTGAGACTCAATGTTGCAACGTCTGGATTTTCAGGGGACGAGGGTGGCAGATGCTGGGTCCTAACACAGGACACAGTGCAGTAGAAAGTCAGAGGGCACGCAGCTTCCATAGGAAGTAAACAGTTGGTGTTTTGCGTCTGGACCCTTTCCCAGGAGGGCTCAATGCCAAAACACCTGAATATAAAAAAAAAGTGAGCCAAAAGGGGGAAAGCGCAGAGAATTGGTGGATACTGGAGGGAGGGGAGAAGAGAGAGAAGCTGAGAAGTGATGGGGAGAGGACAAAGAAAAATCTCTGACGGAAGAAGGAAATAAGGATGTGGGGAGCTGGAGGAGAGGTAACAGAGGGATAACAGAAACTGGAGGAGGTGATACTGATTCTGCTCAGTTGGATAGTGCTGGATTGCAATATCAGCTGCAATGCCTGTGAAACAGCAGGATTCCTTGCAACCAGGGGAACTGAAAGGAAGTCAATGATTTGGACAAGCCCTTCATCAGGAATGTAGAAATACATAGTCACCAGAAGAAAAAGGAGCAAGGGACAGACGGAGCAGCACAGGGTCCCTGGTCAGAGGTTGTAGGTGGATACAGGGGGGAGGGGGGAAGAGAAAGAAGCTGAGCAGTGACGGGGAAAGGGCGGAGGGTTTCTCTCCGACAGGAGAAGGCAGGGAAGGGGGAGGGGAGCTGGAGGAAAGGGGACTCGGAAAAGGGGTGAATGCAAATTGGGAATCAATGTTCATGCCGTCTGGTTGGAGACTGTGGAGATGGAATATAAGGTGTTGTCCCTCCAGATTGTGGGTGGTGTCGACGATTCATGTCCAGATTATTGTACTGATTCGATTTTTCTTCCAGCTCCAGCTCTCCTTGTCTTTGTATAATCCCCAGTCGACCTGCTGCACTTGTTCATCGGATTTTTTAACTGAACTGCTTCAGATCTCCTGGGTCCCCTTTGTATTTGCTGGGCTGACTGGTACAGACAGACCCTGTCTGCCCTGGACCTTGATGGACAGTGAATAAAAATGGCTGCGTCCGGAAGATTTTGGCCTCGTTCTTAGCTTCTGAAGCACCTTCAAGGCAAGATTTTCTCCTGCCCTTTGAAACACCTCGACCAGTGCCTGTGTCTCTGTGATGCTGTTATTTGGGGACCTGTGGATAACTCTCCCCAGTAATTTTTGTCCCCATATTATTCCTCATCTCTACCTAGATTGATTCAACATTCTGCTCCTCAGAAACTGCATCTGTCACTATCACCTGATCTCATCCTGAATCAAAAGGGCTTCCCCACCTCCCCATGTCTTCCTTTCTATCTTTCTGTCTTCCTTTACACCCCTGGGTGTTTCATTCCCAATCATCTCCAACCTGCAACCACGTTTGTGTCATGGCCACTGAATCACATCCCTTTGGACTGATTTGTGCCGACGGTTTATTGCCCTTGTTTCCAGAACTCTGGGCATTCAGATAAAGTGCCCTCACACTCACCCGAGTTGCAATGTGGCCTTTTTTAACTATTGCATTGATTTTTTTCTGTCTTTCCCCTTTTCTCCTTCGTGCTTCTGTGTCATTTCTACTTGTGTCATCTTGCAGGCGATGCCATTCCCCTGCCATAGTCGTTTAACCCACCCCCACCACCCCAACAACACTGGCAAACAATACCCCCCCCCCGGGGCATTGATCCCAGTCCTGCCCAGGTGTAGACCATGTGGATGGGCTGGTGGAACAGGCCATAAGGGAAAGTATTGCAGAAGCAGGAAATATTTTGCTGGGAAGAAAGTAGAGAGACAAATTTCCACTCAAGAGCAGAATTCATAATGTGGAGCAGAGAAAAAGAAACCTGAGAGGGAGTTAAAGAGAATGAACATTGTGAGCTTTGTGAAGAGGCCCAGATTACAGCAGCAAGAGAGTGATGATAAACGTTCAGAGGCTGTGGGTTTTCTCAGGGAACCACACTTTTGGGAAGATGGGAGAGTCTCAGGGAGAGTGAAGAAATCAGTTATCAGAATAAAATTAGATTTTTGTTTTTATCGGGAAAAATATTTCAATGAGTTCGATGCCAATGTTATAACCCGCAGAGCATCGAGGTCCAGAAAACATTCCATCTGACTGACAGAACTCACCCTATGAGCTGTCTTTATGTCATCATATTTAGCCCTGCCTTCACACCCAATCTTCCTCGAATTCGAAGGCCCTCCTGGACCCACCTTCTGTGGATTCCCATGGCAACTGTCAATCACTTTATTTATTTCTAGTTTCAAACTTTTTGACTTTAATATAAAACATGCAATAGACCAGTGGTTCTAACCCATTTTCTTTCCACTCACATCCCACTTTAAGTAATCCCTGTGCCATTGTTGCTCTGTGATTAGTATGGGATTGCTTAAGGTGGGATGTGAGTGGGAAGGGAAGGTTGAGAACCACTGCTCTAGACCCAATTGTTACTGAAATATTTTGCTTGAGAAAAATTGTCATTGACCCATTTCCTTTAGCGCCATGAAACCGTGCACATGACGAGGTGCAATTAAAACTGGTTTTCAAACTTTTTCTTTCCACCCACAGACCATCTTAAGCAATCCCTTACCAATCACAGGTCACCAAGGCATTGGGAATACTTAGTGGGATAAGTGGAAAGAAATAGGTTGAGAACCACTGCAATGGACAATGCACAGAGAGAAAAATGATAATGATTGAAAAGATTACAATTTACAACAATCAGTACATAATAATTGTTTCTTCGTGTCCCCGTACTCAGAGAAAACATTTACTTGATAGTAAAACTCCCTGTACTAATCCAAAAGAGAAAAAAAACCTGGAAGCCTTGGATTAGTGTTTATCAAACATAAGAGAGGTATAAATAATGTGATAGCAGATTGTTTGTCAAGATGTTAAAATTGATAGTGTATAAAAACCTCAAAATTGGGGTCCTGTATTGTAGCATATCGCTTTAATGATTCTTAAGACAGTTTAGTTATAACTGAATTTTAACTCAAAGTTAAAATTCCTTTAAAGGGGGAAGGTGGTGACAGTATATAGAGATGTGTGGAAGATAAATTGGGGAAGGTTTGTTAGAGCAAGTCGCACACAGACCCTTTAAAACAGAATTTTTGCAAGAGTGCTCAGAGGCGCATGACGGAGTGTTTGCAAAAGGCAACAAATGAAACAATATGTAGTGGCAGCTATGTCTGGAAAAGAGCATTTACTGTCTGGAGGGTTATGTGATCTTTGCAGGCAGAGAGCAGGAAAATAACAGGCTTTGCTTTGGGAGTTGGAGGGAGTGAAAGAAAGAGAGAGAGAGGAGAGAGAAACAGACATCAGTTCCAGAGGAACAAGCTGGCAAGCTTTGGAAGACGGCCTGGTCAAAGGAGAGGACTGGCTGTCCAGTGTTTCCTTTGGAATAGAAGAAACAGAAAGGAACTCTGTGCTGACCTGAAAGAAAGAGGTTATCATCTGGAAAACCCTGAAGGGGGCACGTTTCGTCAGTAAGACACTGGAGTGCCTGATTAAAAAGGAATCAGTGGTGGCTGTCCTGGAACAAGAAAACCCTCTCTGAAAACAATCAAGAGCCCTCCTGAGTGGTAACCATCTACCTGTTAAGCACTAAATCCTGGTGAACTTTATTAATGTTAAATACAAGAATTGCCTGTAGCCATTGAGATTGGACTGTGAACCAAGAACTTTTCTGAACTTACACACACATTATACACACCTGCACTTAGACATAGAAGGGGGTTACATTAGGTTAAGTGAGTCAATAGAGATAAGTTAAAGTTTGATTCTATTTTCATGTTCAAAGATAATTAAAAGCAACTTTTGTTTAAGTAACCCTTTGTCGTGCATATTATTGCTGCTGGATTTTGGAGTCCTCTGGACTCATAACAGTAGGGAGGAAGAGAGAAGTAGTCCTAAAAAATGAATAGGGAGTTTGGTAGGGTGCTAGAACACTTCCACCAGCGTTGTCTCCGCTCCTTCCTCAACATTCATTGGAGCGACTTCATCCCTAACGTCGAAGTACTCGAGATGGCAAAGGTTGACAACATCGAGTCCACGCTGCTGAAGATCCAGCTGTGCTGGGTGGGTCACATCTCCAGAATGGAGAACCATCGCCTTCCCAAAATCGTGTTATATGGCGAGCTCTCCACTGGCCACCGTGACAGAGGTGCACCAAAGAAAAGGTACAAGGACTGCCTAAAGAAATCTCTTGGTGCCTGCCACATTGACCACCGCCAGTGGGCTGATATCGCCTCAAACCGTGCATCTTGGCGCCTTACAGTTTGGCGGGCAGTCACCTCAGCAGTGATGCACAAAATGCAGTAGGGAGAGGAGAGGAGAGAAAAGGAGAGAGGAGAAGGACAGAAAAGAAGAGTCCAGGGCAGGTAAGAAAACTTTTCTAAAAGTCTCTTACCAGGGTCTGCGGGGAGGAGTCGGCATCGGAGGCGGCCATTGGTCGAGCGAGTGTACAGGAGAGTGTGACGGGAAGGTAAGGTCTTTTTAAAGACTCTTACTGGGGACAGAGCCTAGCAGTAGGGAGAGGAGAGGAGAGGAGAGGAGAGAAAAGGAGAGAGGAGAAGGACAGAAAAGAAAAGAGTCCGGGGCAGGTAAGAAAACTTTTTAAAAAGTCTCTTACCACGGTCTGCGGGGAGGAGTCGGCGTCGGAGGTGGCCATTGGTCGAGCGAGCGTACAGGAGAGTGTGACGGGAAGGTAAGGTCTTTTTAAAGACTCTTACTGGGAACAGAGCCTAGCAGTAGGGAGAGGAGAGGAGAGGAGAGAAAAGGAGAGAGGAGAAGGACAGAAAAGAAGAGTCCGGGGCAGTTAAGAAAACCTTTTTAAAAGTCTCTTACCAGGGTCTGGGGGGAGGAGTCGGCGTCGGAGGTGGCCATTGGTCGAGCGAGCGTACAGGAGAGTGTGACGGGAAGGTAAGGTCTTTTTAAAGACTCTTACTGGGGACAGAGCCTAGCAGTAGGGAGAGGAGAGGAGAGGAGAGAAAAGGAGAGAGGAGAAGGACAGAAAAGAAAAGAGTCCGGGGCAGGTAAGAAAACTTTTTTAAAAGTCTCTTACCAGGGTCTGCGGGGAGGAGTCGGCGTCGGAGGCGGCCGTTGGTCAAGCGAGCGTACAGGAGAGTGTGACGGGAAGGTAAGGTCTTTTTAAAGACTCTTACTGGGGACAGAGCCTAGCAGTAGGGAGAGGAGAGGAGAGGAGAGAAAAGGAGAGAGGAGAAGGACAGAAAAGAAAAGAGTCCGGGGCAGTTAAGAAAACCTTTTTAAAAGTCTCTTACCAGGGTCTGGGGGGAGGAGTCGGCGTCGGAGGTGGCCATTGGTCGAGCGAGCGTACAGGAGAGTGTGACGGGAAGGTAAGGTCTTTTTAAAGACTCTTACTGGGGACAGAGTCTAGCAGTAGGGAGAGGAGAGGAGAGGAGAGAAAAGGAGAGAGGAGAAGGACAGAAAAGAAAAGAGTCCGGGGCAGGTAAGAAAACTTTTTTAAAAGTCTCTTACCAGGGTCTGCGGAGAGGAGTCGGCGTCGGAGGCGGCCGTTGGTCAAGCGAGCGTACAGGAGAGTGTGACGGGAAGGTAAGGTCTTTTTAAAGACTCTTACTGGGGACAGAGCCTAGCAGTAGGGAGAGGAGAGGAGAGGAGAGAAAAGGAGAGAGGAGAAGGACAGAAAAGAAAAGAGTCCGGGGCAGGTAAGAAAACTTTTTAAAAAGTCTCTTACCAGGGTCTGCGGGGAGGAGTCGGCGTCGGAGGCGGCCATTGGTCAAGCGAGCGTATAGGAGAGTGTGAAGGGGTTAATTGGTAAAAGGCCAATAAATAAGAGGGACAGCGAGCGGCCCAGCGAGTGAGTGGCCCAGTGAAGGAGTGGGACTTCCAGGCTTTGGCTTATCAGGCTTCGGCGAAAGCAGGCGGAGAGAAAGCTAAGATAGTCTTCATTACTACTTCATTGGGGTAAGGGATGAGTGTTAAGGCTGTGTGTTGTCAGGAGTGCCGGATGTGGGAGGTCCTGGAGTCTTCCAGACTCCCGGATGTCCATATCTGCACTAGGTGTGTCGAGCTGCAGGTTGTCAGGGACCGTGTTAGGGAACTAGAGCTGCAGCTCGATGACCTCAGGCTGGTTAGGGAAACAGAGGTAGTCATAGACAGGAGTTACAGCCAGGTGGTCACGCCAGGGCCACGGGAGGATGAAAGGTGGGTAACTGTTAGGAGAGGGACAAAAGAACGTAAGGTGCCAGAGACGAGCCCTGTGAATGTAACCCTCAGCAATAAGTATGCCTCTTTGAGCACTGTTGAGGGGGACATCAAGGTTGGGGGGAGTGACAGTGGCTGTGCCTCCGGCACGAGGTCGGCCCCTGTAGCTCAGAAAGGGAGGGAAAGGAAGAGGAGGGCAATAGTGGTAGGGGACTCCATAGTTAAGAGGACAGATAGGGGATTCTGTGGACGCAGCAAGGAGAACCGGATGGTGGTTTGCCTCCCTGGTGCCAGGGTCCGAGATGTTGCTGCTCGTGTCCCGGATATCCTAAAGTGGGAGGGACAGGAGGCAGAGGTCGTGGTACATATAGGTACCAATGACATAGGGAGGAATAGAGAAGAGGTCCTAAAAAGTGAGTTCATGCAGTTAGGTAGGGAGTTAAAAAGAAGGACCGCAAAGGGGGCAATCTCTGGATTACTCCCTGTGCCACGTGACAGTGTGAATAGAAATAGAATGAGGTGGAGGATTAACACGTGGCTGAAGGGGTGGAGTAAGGGGCAGGGTTTTAAGTTTCTGGATAACTGGGACCTTTTTTGGGGGAGATGTGACCTGTACAGTAAGGACGGGTTACACTTAAATCCCAGGGGGACCAGAATCCTGGCAGAGGTATTTGCTAGGGCGACTCAGGATCCTTTAAACTAGAATGGCTGGGGGGAGGGAACAAAATAGTACAGAGCAGTAAGGAGAGGGTTAGAATGCAAACAAAGAAAGTTTGTAGTAAGTATTTGAATATGGATGGGCAGGTGATAGAGAAGGGAAATGCTCTGGAAGAAGATGAAGGGCAATTAGCAGGAAAAGTAAATAATGTTGTTCTTAAAGATGAGGGAAAACAGGGATTAAAAATTGGAAAATCCCTGAAATTCATATATTTTAATGCCAGGAGTATTGTAAAAAAGGTGGATGAGCTGAAGGTGTGGATTGATACTTGGAAGTATGATGTGGTAGCGATTAGTGAGACATGGTTGCAGGAGGGATGTGATTGGCAACTGAATATCCCTGGGTTTCGTTGTTTTAGCTGTGATAGAGTCGGAGGGGCAAGAGGAGGTGGGGTTGCATTGCTTGTCATGGAAAATATTACAGCGGTGCCTAGGAAGGATAGATTAGAGGGCTCGTCCACGGAGGATATTTGGGTGGAACTGAGGAGTAGGAAAGGAGAGGTTACACTTGTAGGGGTGTATTATAGACCACCCGGAGGGGACCGAGACCTAGAGGAGCAAATCTGTAGGGAGATAGTATTTGTGATAAGCACAGGGTTGTAATTATGGGAGATTTTAATTTTCCACATATAGAATGTGAAACACATTCTGTGAAAGGACTGGATGGGTTAGAGTTTGTGAAATGTGTGCAAGATAGTTCTTTACAACAATATGTAGAGGTGCCGACCAGAGAAGGAGCAGTGTTAGATCTACTGTTGGCAAATGGGATGGGTCAAGTGATGGAGGTTAGTGTTGGCGAGCACTACGGGTCCAGTGATCATAATGCCATCAGCTTCAATGTCATTATGGAAAGAGAGAAGTCAGGGCCAATTGTTGAGGTTTTTGATTGGGGAAAAGCTAGATTTGAGGAGATGCGAAAGGACTTGCAGGGTGTGCATTGGGACAAGTTGTTTTATGGGCAGGATGTAGTAGAGAGATGGAAGTCTTTTAAAGATCAGATTTTGAGAGTGCAAAAGCTTTATGTTCCTGTTGGGTTAAAAGGAGGGGCAAAAGGTTTGAGAGAGCCGTGGTTTTCAAGGAATATTGGAAACTTGGTTCGAAGAAAAAGGGAGGCGTACATTAGATATAAGAGGCATGGAGTTAAGGAGATGTTTGAAAGATACATTGAATGTAAGAGGAATCTTAAGAGAGGAATTAGGAAAGCTAAAAGAAGGTACGAGAAATCTATGGCAAGCAGGGTGAAAACTAATCCAAAAGAGTTCTACAAATATGTTAATGGTAAGAGGAAAGCTAGAGACAAAATTGGTCCCTTAGAAAATCAGAGCAGAAAACTGTGTGTGGAGCCTAGAGAAATGGGGGAGATATTGAACAGTTTCTTTTCTTCGGTATTCACTAAGGAGAAGGATATTGGGAGATGTGAGATAAAAAAAAGCAAATTGGGTAAATATGGGGAATATAGAGATTACAAAAGGTGTAGTTTTAAGGCTTTTGAAGAATATAAAGGTGGATAAGTCTCCGGGACCAGACGGGATCTTCCCCAGGACATTGAGAGAAGTGAAGGAGGAAATAGCAGAGGCTCTGGCGGTAATTTTGCAAATGTCATTAGATATGGGGATAGTGCCGGAGGATTGGCACATTGCGCATGTGGTTCCGTTATTTAAAAAGGGTTCAAGGAGGAAGCCTGGCAACTATCGGCCTGTAAGTTTGATGTCTGTGGTAGGTAAATTAATGGAGAAAATTCTTAGAGATAGTACTTATAAACATCTGGATAGATAGGGTCTGATCAGGAGCACTCAACATGGATTCGTGGGAGGAAGGTCATGTTTGACCAATCTGATTGAATTTTTTGAAGAGGTGACTAGGAATGTGGATGAGGGTAGCGCAGTGGATGTTGTCTATATGGACTTCAGTAAGGCCTTTGATAAGGTACCACATGGAAGGTTAGTTAGGAAGGTGCAGTCTTTAGGTATAAATTTTAAGATAGTCAAATGGATTGAACATTGGCTGAAAGGGAGAGGCCAGAGAGTGGTAGTGGATAATTGTCTGTCAGGTTGGAGGCCGGTGACCAGTGGTTTGCCTCAAGGATCTGTATTGGGCCCATTGTTGTTCGTTATTTACATTAATGATCTAGATGATGGGGTGGTGAATTGGATTAGTAAATATGCAGATGATACTAAGATAGGTGGAATAGTGGATAATGAAGAAGGTTTTCAAGGATTGCAGAGGGATTTGGGCTGCTTAGAAAAGTGGGCTGAAAAATGGCAGATGGAATTTAATGCTGATAAGTGTGAGGTGCTTCATTTTGGTAAGAAGAATCAGAATAGGACATACGTGGTAAATGGGAGAGCATTGAGGAATACAGAAGAGCAGAAAGATTTAGGAGTAACGGTACATCGTTCCCTGAAGGTAGAAACTCACGTGAAGAGGGTGGTGAAGAAGGCTTTTAGTATGCTGGCCTTTATCAATCATTGCATGGAATATAGGAGTTGGGAGGTGATGTTGAAAATGTATCAGACGTTGGTGCGGCCTAATTTGGAGTTCTGTGTGCAGTTCTGGTCGCCTAATTATAGGAAGGATATCAACAGAGTGGAGAGAGTGCAGAGAAGGTTTACCAGAATGTTACCTGGGTTTAAGCATCTAGAGTATAGGGAGAGATTGGACAGATTAGGTCTTTATTCTTTGGAGCGTAGAAGGTTGAGAGGGGATTTGATAGAAGTATTTAAGATTATGAAAGGGATAGACAGAGTGGATGTGGATAGACTATTTCCGTTAAGAGGAGGAAAGATTAAAACAAGAGGACATGAGTTAAGAATTAAGGGTCAGAGGTTTAGAGGTTACGTGAGGGGGAACTTCTTTACTCAGAGAGTGGTAGCCGTGTGGAATGATGTTCTGGGAGAAATAATGGCGACGGAGTCAATTGTATTATTTAAGAAAAGGTTGGACAGGTATATGGATGAGAAGAAGATGGAGGGTTATGGGCATTGTGCAGGGAGTTGGGACTAGAAAGGGGTGTTTGGTTTGGTGCGGACTAGAAGCGCCTAATGGCCTGTTTCCGTGCTGTAATTGTTATGTTATGTTATGTTATAACCATTTGTCGTGGTGAATATCTATTGCTGCTGGGGTTTGGGGTCCTTTGGGCTCATAACACTAGAGAGGTGGCAATGCTGAACTTTGTAGCTGGATTCCACTTGAAAGGATAACATAAATTATGTGATAAATATCAGGTTTTTTTGTAAAATATGGTGCCCATATTTGGAATATGTTGATTTGAAAATTTAATGGACTCTCTGGCTCCATTATTAATATTGAGATTTTATGATGTATATTTTGTTTTCTTGACATTCTCCAGTCTTTCTTTAGTTACAAGCCCAAAGGACCCCAAAACCCAGTAGCAATAGACATTCACCTGCAACAGTATTAATATTTGGGGAGAATGAGAATTTATAATATTTAGAGAAGGTCACATACATACACACATTTTAAAGCAGATCTTATTTGAAAGACTGAAGAATTTAGATTGCAGAATCTCTGGAGAATGTAAGCACCTTTCACAAGTAGGTATTAATTGAAATTACCTCATAAAATGCTTGTCCATTCTCTTGCTGGAGTCATGCTGTCTATCAGTACCCTTTCTGCAAAGTGCTCACAGAAAGGTCACTCCTGGATTTTATTTATCTTACAACAGATGGGAGTAGAAGAAAGAACTCCTGTTGTTTTGCTCAGGAAGGTGGGAGTTTTGCAAGACATGAGTCGCATGCTCTCTTTGGAGTTTCAATTGGAAGAGAAAGAGAGTTGAGTTAACAGTTCAGTCAGTTAGTCAGTCAGTGTGTGGGACACTGACGAGAAACTGAAAAGTGCAATCCAGGGAAAACTGTTTGAAACTGATAAAAAGCAAGTTCCAGAGCAGTAGATGGCTGGAAGTGCTATCCGTTTGATGTTTCTCTTGAAATAGAGGAAGGAATGGAACTCTGTGGTAGCTTGAAGAAAGAGGTTACCATCTAGAAGACCCTGGTTAGTTAAGTATAGAGTATAGTTAATGTTTGATTCTATTTTCATGTGTGAAGTTGATTAAAAATAACTTTTGTTTTGAAATCCACTTGACTTTGTCAATGTCTATTGCTGCTGGGTTTTGGGGTCCTTTGGGCTCATAATACACCAAGACAAGTGGTTTTTAAAACAAGTTATTTTTAATCAACTTTAAAAATGAAAATAAAATCAAACTTTAACTTGTCTCTATACGTATACTTAACTATACTCTATATTAACCCAAATTAACCCCCTTCTAATTCTAAGTGTACATGTATGTAATGTGTGTGTAAATGCAAGAAAAGTTATTTGGTTCACAGTTCAATCTCACTTCTTCTTCCAAGTTCTCTGGTTGCAGGCAATCACCATACTGTGCACATAATTTAGCATGTTTAAAGTTCACCAGGCTTTGGTTCTTGAAAGGTAAATGTTTACTGCTCAGGAAGGTTCTTGTAGGGTTTGCAGAGAGAAATATTTGCTGTTCCAGGATGTGAGAGATGGGAAAACTGATCTAAAATTATGAACATGAAGGAAACTAAAATTCACATATCAGTTAATGGCTGTAACCAGTACAAACAGGATGAACTTGGGGATTAGGATGCAGGAAAGCAGAGTCAGCACGATTAACATAAGAATCTTCTAGTCTTTGTGACAAGACCATAAGACTAAGATAAGGAGTGGTAAGGAACAATAGAATGTAGGAAGTTGAGGTAGTCTGGATCAGATAAGGGTCTCCTAGCCCTGGACAGAAGTACCAAGTCCTACATATCTAATTAGCTAACCTTACACAGATTTATACATATGAAATTAGCCAACCCTAGACAGGATGAGCCAACTCTGCATACCAAGAGACTGTAGCCCCGAGAATCAGGAAGGTGTGAATAAGGACAATAACATGAAGGGACACCGACAGGATACCCCCTGGTCCTCCAAGTATACTGAAATTGCATGTAGGCAGGCAGGATTGCCTAATGCTAAACCTCTCCAGCAGGAGGCAGAAGAATGTAAGGGGGAGGGTATTCCTACACTGAAATCAACTGTATAAAAGTTGGGTGAGCCCCAGTGTCTGTGTGTATTCCCAGGGTAAGGGGAAGCACCCAACTTTGCATTGTTGCTGTAATAAATGTTCTTTGTTCTCAATTTTTGTCTTGAGCAATTTCTTTAAAGGTACTTCTATTTCTAACAAGGATTTCCACAACTGAGGTACCACCATTAGTCACCTCAAGGTTTCGCTGATGAAACTTTCCCCATCAGGGTTTTCCAGATGGTAACTCTTCCTCTAGGTCACCACAGAGCTCCACTCTGTTCCACTTATTCCAAGAGAAACCTCAGTCAGATAGCACTTCCAGCCATCCACTGCTTTGGAACTTTTTATCAGTTCTACCTGGATTGCACTGTTCAGTGTCCCACACACACTGACTGAAAGGGACCTCTCTATTCCTCCAACTGAAACTCCAGTGAAAAGCATGTGACTTGCAAAACCCCCCCAACCCCCACCTTCTCCAGCAAACAACAGGAGTTCTTCCTTCTGCTCAAGTTGTTGTTAGATAAACAAAACCCAGGAGTGACCTTTCTGTGAGCACTTTGCAGAAAGGGTACTTGTAGTCAGCCTGACTCCAGCAAGACAATAGTCAAGCCTTTTATCAGCATTAGCACCTACTGGTGAAATGTGCCTAACATCTTCCAGAGATCCTGCAATGGGAATTCTTCAGTCTTTCAAATAAGATCTCCTTAAAAATGTGTGAATGTATGTGACCTTCTCTAAATCTTACAAATTCCACAAAATATCATAATCATTACACTTTCTTTTTCTTATTTCCTTTTTTCTTCTCAGTATATTCTGAGGGGAAGAGGGGGTTACATGTTCCTCGTCTAATTTTTGTAGTTTTATTGATGTGGTTTTAAAATTCTTAAATATTAAAAAAGATGTGACAAATATTATAAATGTTCAATACAGTTCAGTTCAATATAATTATTTATATCAATTATATTAATTACCACAAAAATTGCATAAATGAAATGGGATTCATCAGGTAAGTGTTTTCGACATGGTGAAGAAGTAGGAACCTTTCTGCACTCGACTTGGTCATGTTCCAAAGTTAGAACTTTTTGGATGGATTTAGGAAAGTTTGTAGAACAGATTACTGGGATTGTTATTCCACAAAATCCAGATTTATTTTTGTTGTGGAATAGAGAATGAACAAGACCTGAATTAAAACTATCATTTTATCAAGTTAAATTTATCAAGGGATGTCACATGACTTGGTGAGAGATAGGACGTGGAACCTCAGCCTTCCCGGAATTGTTTCAAAAAGAGGATTTATTAACTTATTTCTACACAAATAATCAATTTCTGGAAATTTAAACCTACCTGAATATGGGTTCTAAAAGAAATAGAACTCAACTGGCAGCCTCTGGACCACAGCAGAAGAAAGAAACTGAACAGGGACAAGGCCTGCTACACTTCAAGAAACCTGGAAAAGAAGTTCAACTTGCCTCCCAGCTGGAATGGCCTCCCCCTGGGCCCCGTACTGTGATGTCGCTGCCTTCTCCAGTCAATCAAGAATCAGTGGCTCAATTGGTAAGGTCTGGACTCATTGGGGAAGAGGAGTGATTACAGGAGGGAGACAGACTCCAGCTCAACAGATTTGCCTTCAATGGAGGCAGGAACAGAGGCTGTCAGTGTGAAAGGCATGGAAAACTAATTCTAAACATAATATAGATGATGTATTGAAAGGTTTGAATAAGAAGGAAAATATACAAATAAAAAGCTGGATAACATTTTAAAAGTAATAACAAAATAGAAGGTGAAATGGAATCTCTAAGTGAGAGACTCAATCTTGTAGAAGAGAAATATGATGAAGTTATGGATAAGTTACAGACTTTGATAAAAGCCTTAAAGCTTGGGATCAGGAAAAAGTCAAACTTTAGGATGACATGCTCTAGACAACCACAGTAGAAGAAATAATGTCAAAATTGTAAGACTCAAAGAAGGAATAGAAGGTCCTGACACAACAATCTTCGTTCAAGAGTGGATTCCAAGAACACTGGGACAAGATAAAGTGGGGAATAATATAGAAATAGAAAGAGCACACAAAACATGTATGCCCTCAACTTCTTAAGGCCAAAAGCCCCACTCAATATTAATTGAATATTTACGATATATGACCATATAATAGTTCACAGCGCGGAAACAGGTCATATCAGCCCTTCAACTCTGCGCCGGTTCGCTTGAACAACTCCACTAGTTCCCCCTTCCCGCTCTGCGCCCATAACCCTCCAACCCCCTCCTATCCATGTACACATCCAACCTTCTCTTAAAGGACAGAAAGGACCCTGCCGCAACTATCTCGACTGGAAGATCATTCCATTCTGCCACCACTCTCTGAATGGAGAAGCATCCTCAAACATTTCTCCTAAAGTTTTGCCCCCTTACCCTTAACTTATGCCCTCTTGTTCCAATCTCCCCTGCCCTCAGGGGAAAGAGTCTACTCATGTCTAGTCTATCTATTCCCTTCATAATTTTAAATACCTCTATCAAATCCCCTGTCAACTGTCTACATTCCAATGAATAAAGTCCCAGTCTCCTTAATTTCTCCCTGTACTCCAGATGCTGTAGTAAGCCAGGCAACATCTTTTTGATGTAATCCAGCACACATTTCCGTGTTATCGGATGATTAATCCCTTTCACTGTTGCAAAGTTCAAACTGTTCCCTTCCAAATGGCACCCAACACAACAAACCCTTACACAAGATATAAGCTCCTAAAAAAAACCCCTAAAACTACCAATAATATATAGAAAAAATCAAATAAAAAAACCCTATATATAAAATGAAAAAAAAAATAGGCAAAACAAAACTTCCCAAACCAAAAAAATCACTTAAGTGGTTCCCCCCCCCCCCCCTTCATTAACTAGATGTGGTCAAAACCTCTAGTGGCAGACGACTTCAGAAGATTCAGAGCCGTCCAACATCCCCCCACCCCCTCCCCATAGTCCAGTAACAAAGAAAAACTGTTGCAGATTCAGACATTCATCCCACAGCCTCCGTGGCACCAGCAACTAGATCATCATCTCCAATCTTAATCAGTTTCTGCTCCTCCAACTTCTTCCTTCCGTTTCCATTCCCATTCTTCTACGAAGATCCCCACGATTTCAGCTCCTTCTGCAACTCAGAACTATGTGGATTCTTTGGCTTGGCTTCGCAGACGAAGAATTATGGAGGGGGTAAAAAGTCCACGTCAGCTGCAGGCTCGTTGGTGGCTGACAAGTCCGATGCGGGACAGGCAGCCACGGTTATTTGGTAGAGAATTAGCAAATGTCAAGGCATCATTCTCATACTCAAAACACTGAGCCTGAAAATGACCATAAAAACACTTTCAGTACAGCTGGGCATCTAAAACCAGAGATTAATTGTTGATAAAGGGGAAAAATGATCTGTCTCAGAAAAGTATATGTTATTACAGGAAAAGAAGTAGAAGGTGGATGTATTTAAAACAAAAGGTAAATGGGAGAAGGACTTATCTATTCCTATATCTGTAGAGGAGGGGTCTGATATGTGTCTTGACAGTGTTATGAAGTTAATTAATGTACGATATAGTCTGGTTAATTATAATTTTTTGCATCAGTTATATTTAACTCCTGAAAAATTTAAAAAAATATGGATTTAGTCTGTCAGACTTGTGTTTTCGGTGTGGTGAGCAAACTGGTGCTTTTTTTACATTCAGTATGTGAATACGTAAAGGTTAAACCCTTTTGGGAAAAAGTAATGAAATTTTTGTGAGATTTATTCAAAATAGATCTATATGCAGTTTAGGGGAGGGCATTGAGGTACACAGAGGAACAGAGGGAACTGGGGGTTATGGTGCAGTTTACTGAAGGTGGATTCCCATGAAGACAGGGTGGTTAAGAAGGCATATGGTACGCTGGCCTTCATAAATTATAGTATAGAGTATAGGAGCTGGGAAGTGATGCTGCGGCTGTTTAAGACATTGGTGAGGCCTGGTTTGGAGTACTGTGCTCAGTTCTGGTCTCCAAATTATAGGAAGGATATAGATAAGATGGAGAGGGTGCAGAGAAGATTTACAAGGATGTTGCTTGTATTACAACATCTAGAGTACAGAGAAATATTAAGGAGACTGGGACTTCTGGCTGCGGTATTGGAACCTTGTCCCCATCAGTTTGTATTTAAATGGAATACTGTCTTACAACATAAATATAATGTACCAATTTTGAAACATTTATTAGAAACTTGGACTAAAAGGAATTTATTAAAAGGATCAAAATGTAGTTTATCAGTTCAAACCCCGATATATCAAAATAAATTGATTCCTTTTTCATTGAATAATAGAGTTTTATAAGATTGGTGGATTAAAGGAATAAAAAGTTTGCAGAATTGTTTTGAAGGTAAATTTTTTATCATTTAATCAGCTTAAAGAGAAATTTGGGAATTTAGAGAATTCTGTTTGTTTATTACCAAATTAGGGCATTAGTGAAAGAACTTTGGAAGAGAAATTAAAATTTCTAAGTTAACTAAATTTGAATTTATGGTTTCATATTTTTCAGATAAGGGTTTTATATCAGAGATGTATGCATTATTACAAGGTGCAATGGTTAAAAAATGTAGATACATCTCGGATTAAATGGGAGGATGATTTAAGTTGTGAGATGAGTCGGGTGGATTGGGGAAATGTGTGATGATGGGTTGACTAATTAATTAATGTAAGATATAGTATGATTAATTATAATTTTTTGCATCAGTTATATTTAACCCATAAAAAATTGAAAAACTATGGATTTAGTAATTCATATCTGTGTTTTAGGTGTGGATTATGTGTTGGAACATTTCTACCTTCTGTTTGGTTTTGTGATAAAGTTCATCCTTTCTGGTTTAAAATTAGGATTTTTCTTCAACATTTGTTTAAAATTCAATTTCCTTTAGATCCAAACATTTTTTTGTGAGGATATTTTACTCCGTTAGTGGACTTGGGGTTGGATAAGTTTCAGACAGCGTTTATTCGTCTAACATTGACAGTTGCTTGTAAATGTATTGCCATGTCTTGGAAAGATGAAGCAGAGTTAAATGTAGTTTGATGGCAGAATGAGTTGAAGTTGTGTATCTATATGGAGAACATATAATTTACATAATGATGTTAAGATGTGGACACCATATATGAAGAATATGAATTTAGTAATATTGTAAATTACTGAATGTTTTTGTTTATTTTTAATGCTTCCCTTTAGGGATCTGTTGTGGGAGGGGTAGGGGATGGGTTTGTTTTACTGTTTTATTATTATTAGATTATTATATATATTCTGTAAAAGTCTGTTTATTTTTATTGAAAAAATACTAAATAAAGTTTTTTTTTTAAAAAGGGAGTACAGGTTTAACAGTCAAAAAAAGGAGACTGGGACTTCATTCATTGGAACGTAGACAGTTGAGAGGGGATTTGATAGAGGTATTTAAAATTATGAAGGGAATAGATAGACTAGATGTAAGTAGACTCTTTCTCCTCAGGGCAGGGAACATTGGAACAAGAGGGCATAAGTTAAGGGTAAGGGGGCAAAACTTTAGGAGAAATGTTAGAGGATGCTTCTTCATTTAGAGAGTGGTGACCGAATGGAATGATCTTCCAGAGGAGATAATTGCGGTAAGGTCCTTTCTGTCATTTAAGAGAAGGTTCGAAGTGTACATGGATATGAGGGGGTTAGAGGGTTATGGGCGGAGAGCAGGAGGGGAGAGCTATTGGAATTGTTCAAGTAAACCGGCGCGGACTCATTGGGCCGACATGGCCTGTTTTCATGCTGTAAACAGTTATATGTTCACCCATGGGTATATCTATTGGGATATATGAATACAATTACGAGAGGTTTGCGATTGGAGAAATCTCAAATTGCATTTATACGTCTAGGGTTGGCTGTAGCTAGAAAATTTGTATCTGTTACTTGGAAAAATGATGTTGAACTGAATATACAAAGATGGCATAACAAAATTCAATCATGTATTTATTTGGAAAAGATAACGTATAATTTGCAGAATAATTATTCTTTTTTTGTTTAAATGTGGAGTTTGTATTTGGAATGTATGGGTCTGGATGAAAGATGTAAAAAGATGGCACACCAAACAACAACCTGTTATTACCTGATATTATTGTGGGTTTTTTTAAGCTCCAAAGGGGATGGGATAGGGGGAGGGGATGGAAGGGGGCAGTAGAGGGTAGTTTTAGATTATACTTCGTTTTCTTTTGGTTTTGTAAAATTCTTAAATAAAATTTTCCAAAAAAAGTAATTCTTTCAACTGCATCGGCTCTTGTAACTTAAATGACCTAACATTTCCTCCATATTTTCCAAAATTTCTGAGTTAGACAGGCGCACAGGAACCATGGTTTCTTTAAGGTTACCTCATAAGATTCTGTTTCCAAAATCTTATGATCCATAACTTCATCAACCCTGTCAACAACTATCACCTAAGATACAGATTATTCTCCACTACCTTTATTCTCATAATAAGGTTTCAACGTATTTGTGTGACAAACCTGAGTTTTATTCCTTCTATCTGGAGTGTTAACAACATCATTAACATTATTCAGTTTTGATTTAACTACGTACAGTCCAGAAAATCTAGCTCTCAAAGGATTGTTGGAAACAAAATAAAAAGTTTACCTCCTTACTTAAAATTTCTCACTTGAACTTTCCTTTCAAATAAACACTTCATTTTACCCTGAGCCATTTCTAAATTCTCTTGAGCCAAATTCCACACTTTTTGTAGGCTATCTTTAAATTTAGAAACAAAATCCAGCATGTCCAACTGCACATCCTCATTAACCCACTGTTCTTTTATCAATATTAAAGGTCCTCTAACCTGATGTCCAAACACAATTTCAAAAGGGCTGAAACCCAATGACTCCTGCACACCCTCCCTTGCTGCAAATAACAATAAATGAATACCTTCATCCCAATCTCTTCCATTCTCCAGACAATAAATCCTCATCATATTTTTAAGAGTAGAATAAAATCTTTCCAAAGCTCCCTGAGTTTCTGGATGGAACACAGATGAAGTGATCTGTTTTATTCCTAACTCATAAACCAACTGCTGAAACAACCCAGACATAAAGTTAGATCCTTGATCACTCTGGATCTCTTTAGGTAATCTAAAAACTGTGAAAAATTTTTCCAGAGCCTTTACCACCGTTTTGGCTTTAATATTTCTCAGTGGTGTAGTCTCTGGAAATATCGACGCTGTACACATAATTGTTAGTGAGTACTGTTTACGAGACTTAGTTTTCGGCAAGGGACCTACACAATCAACAATAACCCTAGTGAAAGGTTCCCCAACAACAGGAATAGGTTGTAATTGAGCCACTGGAAGACCCTGGTTAGTTTTCCCCACAACCTGACAAAAATGACATGTCCTGCACCAATTTACAACATGCTTCCTCAAACTAGGCCAGAATAATTGACTCAAAATCTTATTCATGGTTTTCTTTACACCAAGATGACCACCTAAAGGTGTAGTGTGGGCTAGATTTAATATTTCCTTCCAGTAATTTCTAGAAACAACCACCTGATGAATCACCCCCCCCCCCCCACTCTTCATCAGCAGGAATATAAAGAGGTCTTCATTTTGTCATCAACAATTCATCCTTCAAGTAATAACCACAAGCCATTTCTTTCATCTCATGTTCAGTTACTGCTTTGTCCCTTAAAACAACAAGATCTGTATCTATTATCTGTATCTAGTTTCTGTGGCTGAATGAACTCTTTCCTTGACAAAGAGAAATCCTCACTCTCACAATTACCCTGCTCTTTCAAAAGTACTTCAGAAGCACTGGGCAAGTCTCTATCAACTGGATCTTCTTCAGCTGCCACCATTATCTTAGTCACAGAACCCGTTACAGCACATGCAGGATACATCTTTCAATCGTCTTTAACCTCATCCTTACCAGGCCAATTTGTTAATCTCAAAACTGACCCAACTTTATCCTCTGCCAAATCATTCCCAAAGAAAAAAGACACCCTGCATGGGTAACTTTGAAATTACTCCCACTACAACAGGTCCTTTAACCAACTCTGAATTTTGCACAATATTGTAACATAACATAACATAACAATTACAGCATGGAAACAGGCCATTAGGCCCTTCTAGTCCGCACCGAACCAAACACCCCTTTCTAGTCCCACCTCCCTGCACAATGCCCATAACCCTCCATCTTCTTCTCATCCATATACCTGTCCAACCTTTTCTTAAATAATAAAATTGACTCCGCCGCCACTATTTCTCCCGGAAGCTCATTCCACACGACTACGACTCTCTGAGTAAAGAAGTTCCCCCTCATGTTACCTCTAAACCTCTGCCCCTTAATTCTTAACTCATGTCCTCTTGTTTTAATCTTTCCTCCTCTTAACGGAAATAGTCTATCCACATCCACTCTGTCTATCCCTTTCATAATCTTAAATACTTCTATCAAATCCTCTCTCAACCTTCTACGCTCCAAAGAATAAAGACCTAATCTGTCCAATCTCTCCCTATACTCTAGATGCTTAAACCCAGGTAACATTCTGGTAAACCTTCTCTGCACTCTCTCCACTCTGTTTTATATCCTTCCTATAATTAGGCGACCAGAACTGCACAAAGAACTCCAAATTAGGCCGCACCAACATCTGATACAATCTCAACATCACCTCCCAACTCCTATATTCCATGCAATGATTGATAAAGGCCAGCATACTAAAAGCCTTCTTCACCACCCTATTCATGTGAGTTTCTACCTTCAGGGAACGATGTACCGTTACTCCTAAATCTTTCTGCTCTTCTGTATTCCTCAATGCTCTCCCATTTACCACGTATGTCCTATTCTGATTCTTCTTACCAAAATGAAGCACCTCACACTTATCAGCATTAAATTCCATCTGCCATTTTTCAGCCCACTTTTCTAAGCAGCCCAAATCCCTCTGCAATCCTTGAAAACCTTCTTCATTATCCACTATTCCACCTATCTTAGTATCGTCTCATATTTACTAATCCAATTCACCACCCCATCATCTAGATCATTAATGTATATAACGAACAACAATGGGCCCAATACAGATCCTTGAGGCACACCACTGGTCACCGGCCTCCAACCTGACAGACAATTATCCACTACCACTCTCTGGCCTCTCCCTTTCAGCCAATGTACAATCCATTTGACTATCTCAAAATTTATACCTAAAGACTGCACCTTCCTAATTAACCTTCCATGTGGTACCTTATGGAAGGCCTTACTGAAGTCCATATAGACAACATCCACTGCGCTACCCTCATCCACATTCCTAGTCACCTCTTCAAAAAATTCAATCAGATTGGTCAAACATGACCTTCCTCCCACAAATCCATGTTGAGTGCTCCTGATCAGACCCTGTCTATCCAGATGTTTATAAGTACTATCTCTAAGAATTTTCTCCATTAATTTACCTACCACAGACGTCAAACTTACAGGCCGATAGTTGCCAGGCTTCCTCCTTGAACCCTTTTTAAATATTGACTCTACCTCACCTCCAACACCTTTAATCAAAGTTGTCTCCCCTGTATCAGTCCTTTGATCCAGAGTTAAAGCCCTCTGACACAAAAGGCTTGAAAACATCCATGACCTCCTTACCAGGTTTGGAACATCTGCTCTCCTTAAATTCCACTGTTTGAATACATACTTCTGGTAAAACCTGTTTTTCTCTTTTCTTTTTCAAGACTAGACAATTCGCAATCACTTGACCAGGTTTCTTACAAATATGACATACAAATGCAGAGGTTCTGTCCTTTCCCACCTTACCTTCATCTTTTCTCTTAACATTCTCCCCAGACCTAATTTCAGGCCGACTATCCTGCTCCACGTTAACTCTCTGAAAATAATTACTATTCTGAAATGAATTTTTGTGAATTAGAGCAAATTCATCCGCTAATCCCATTTTTCGCCACATCCCCACATTTCTCTCATCCAGGTATAATTTAATCTCCTTTGGGACACACCTTTTAATTTCCTCAATTAACATCAATTCTCCCAGTCTGTCAAAATCACTATTTATTCCTTTTGAGCTGCACCAACAGTCAAAACATAGAGTTTTTTTTCCAGAGCAAACTCCACATAAGATTGATTTCATGTTTTCACCAAACTCCTAAATTTTTGTCTATATGATTCTGGAACCAACTCATAGGCTTTCAATACTGTTTGTTTACCAGTATCATAATTTACCACTTGCTCTGTAGTCAACCTAGAGGATGCAATTTGTGCTTTTCCCTTCAATACATTTTGGAGCATAAGAGGCCATTTTTCTTTTGGCCATTTTGAACTCTCAGAAACCTTTTCAAAATGCTGAAAATATGGATCTATATCTCCCTCATCAAAAGGAGGCACTAGATTTACCCCTCTACTACCCAAAAACCTCTCTCCAGGAGTTACAGCCTCAATCCTCTTAACTCTCTCCATCTCCATCCTTAACTTCTCGAATTGAAACTGTCTGTCCTTTTCAATTACCTCATTCTGTCTTTCAGCTTCCTCCATCTCAAATTTTCTCCATTTTTCAGATTCCTCTAACTCATTTTGTTGTTTCTGCAACTCAAAATTCCATTTCTCTCCTTTTATCCAATTCCAATTGCAATTCTAAAGATCTATTCTCTGGAAAATTTTCTAAGACTTTCTCAACAAATTTCCCTCACCTATATATTTCACTATAATCCTCTGTATTTGTATTTTCCTCATCCAATGTTTGACTTCAGTCAGTTTTAATGCCTTAGAAATAACCATCAGTTTCTCTTTTCTCTTGCTTTGCAGGTGATGGTTGTGACAAAAATGTACTGACATCCATTGCTGCTGTTTTTCCACACACAAGCTTTAAACTCGCTTGAAAAAAACCCAATTAACTAAGAAATCACAAAAACGCAATTTTCAATCCAAAAGGATGACGCCCCCACCCATAAAATGTTACGAGTCCAGCAGCAATAGATTTGCACCACCACAATAGGGTTACTTAAATAAAAGTTGCTTTTAATTATCTTTAAACATGAAAATAACATCAAACTTTAACTTATCTCTATTGACCCACAACCCCCTTCTAATTCTAAGCGTACATGTGTGTAATGTGTGTGTAAGTTCAGCAAAGTTCTTTGGTTCACCATCCAATCTCACTGGTTGCAGGCAATTCTTGTACTGTGCCCAGAAATTAGCATTAATAAAGTTCACCAAGCTTTGGTGCTTAACAGATAAATGGTTATCTCTCAGAAAGATTCTTGTTGCTTATCAGAGAGAGAGTTGTTCTTGTTTCAGGTCACCACAGAGTTCCTTTCTGTTTGTCCTATTCCAAGGGAAACACTGGACAGCCAGTCCTCTCCTTTGACAATGCCGTCTTCCAAAGCTTGCCAGCTTGACCTTCTGGAATGTCTCTCTCCTCTCTCTCTCTCTCACACTCACTCCCTCCTCTCTTGAGAGCAAAGCCTGCTTTTTTTTCTGCTCTCTGCCTGCAAAGAGCACATGACCTTCCAGACAGTAAATGCTCTTTTCCAGACAAAGCTCCTACTTCCTGTTGTTACATTTTCAATTGAGAGTCTGTCACAGGCCATACATTAGGTGCAGGGGTCCAAGGACAAGTTTGCCCGTGTTTTTCCTAATTTTAATCCAATCTGTGATAGGTATAATTCACAAGTGGCTTCATTGACCCATATATTTTATCCTGTTCAATTTTTGAAAGATGTCTTTATTCTCTTTCAGCAATTCTCACAATTGATTACAACCAAATCCTTTAAGTGCTCTTTTTGGAGTTTTAGGAGCCAGATCTTGGTCACTGTCCGGATTCTGCTCATCAGATGATCGCTTTTACCACCCTGATGGCTCAGTGAGCAATTCTTCTTAAATGGAAGGACCCCACTCCACCTACTATATTTTCAATAGTTTTCTCAAACCACGGCCTGTTTGAATTTAGAGAAAATTAAAAGTCCTGGGGGGTGGGGGGGGAATTGTTTGCCAGTGCTGTTGGGGTGGTGGGGGTGGGTTAGACAACTATGGCAGATGAATGGCATCGCCTGCAAGATGACAGAAGTAGAATAAACACAGAAGAGGCAGAAAAGGGCAAAGACAGAAAAAAAATCAATGCAATACTCAAAAAAGGTCACATTGCAACTCGGTTGAGTGTGAGGGCACTTTATCTGAATGCCCAGAGCTCTGGAAACAAGGGTAATAAACCGTCGGCACAAATCAGTCCAAAGGGGTGTGATTTAGTGGTCATGACACAAACGTGGTTGCAGGTTGGAGATGATTGGGAATGAAACACCCAGGGGTGTAAAGGAAGACAGAAAGATAGAAAGGAAGACATGGGGAGGTGGGGAAGCCCTTTTGATTCAGGATGAGATCAGGTGATAGTGACAGATACAGTTTTTGAGGAGGAGAATGTTGACTCAATCTCAGTAGAGATGAGGAATAATAAAGGGACAAAAATTACTGGGGAGAGTTATCCACAGGTCCCCAAATAACAGCATCACAGAGGCACAGGCAGTTGTCGAGGTATTTTAAAGGACATTCAGTCAGCGACATGTTGTGGGGACAGGAGATAATGTTGCCCAGAAGATGCTTCAGAAGCTCAGAATGAGGGCAAAATCTTCCAATTGCAGCCATTCTTATTCACTGTCCATCAAGGTCCAGGTCAAATGGGGTCTGTCCAAACTAGCCAGCCCAGCAAGTACAAAGGGGAAGTGATGTAAAGGATCGTGTGTGGCTAAGAACCAGACCAAGATCGAGGTACAAAGCACAAGTTTATTTTGGGGATGCAGATGGGGAATACGGTCGAAATTCTAAAGGAACCTAAAACACACACACACACAATATGCAAGGGGTAAATATAGACTTTGGATAACAAGGGAAAAACTGACAGAAACTGGGGAAATGACTCAAATACAAATACATTCAACAACCAGAAACAAGGTGATACTATGTGCCCCCACCCCTTGAGCTGTACGGACTTGGCTCTAACTACCTAACCTTGGGCCTCACCCCAACCCAGTGCAAAAAGCGATACGCATGTGCCAGAAGGGGTCAAAAAGAGAGAGCAAAGGGGAACATGGTCCTTTATAACCCTGAAGCAGGTATTGGCGGGCCATTCGCTCAGGGCAGGCTGGGCTGCATTAGCTGTTGAGGCCAATGGCTCGAAGTCAAGTGCAGGGGCTCAGCCTAGGTGATTCACCTGGGCTATTTAGATGAAGGTCAGGGCTGAGTCAGGCAGGCTGTCTGGTCTGTAGCACCTGATTTAGATGGGCCCATTGCGAGGGTCACCTGGATGGCTTGGGGCGAGTCCGACCTTGACTGGCATGGAAGGCGTCCTCCGAATAGGAGCACAGCAGCACCACCAGGTAGTGGCCACAACCTCTCCATTGCAATCCACCCCTTCAGAAGAAACACTGCTCACCAATCATATTATTACATTCAATAACTAAATCTAAAGGGCTAATGCCATGGTCCATATGATTTGACAAACACTGCACAAACTGATTGGATGATAACCAGGACAAAGTATAATAGTTGCCCAGACACCCACTATTGAGCCAAATGGCTAACAGTCTCCCCATGCAGCGGTGATGCTGGAGGAACTGGTCTCTTGAATATTTAACTTTAGCCACTGAGTCCCGAATGTGGTCAGCAAGGTGGGTGACAGTGGTGGACTCGTCGGGTATGTAGGGGCAGCACACCTGACCAATGACAGCACAGGTATCGCCATTCACCACCGGCAAGTAGTCCAGGGCCATTCAATTTTGCAGTGTAATCATACAGAGTGCCATCAGCTCCGCAGCGGTCCAGGTCAGAGCATCCCGTGTATGGTGCAGGGATACTGCCGTCTCATTGGCCAAAGTCTCCAGGAGGGCGGTAATCTGGGTCACTTCTTTGGAGAGCCATGCGGTACCGTATCTGGGGAAGGTGATCATTCAGAATCATCCTGCTGCAGTAATGGCCCTCTTGTAGTGGTTGGTGAACTCTGGGTGTTCCCCCAGGTCATCAAGGGAGTGGATGTAGGGCACCACGAATTTGGAGAAACAGCAGTCATACCAGGTGGCAGGGAGCTAGGGAAGGCAGTGCTCGCATACCCATTGGGTGCCATTCAAGGTCCAGGGGCTTCCCAGCTTGGGAACACCGTTGGAGGTGGTGAGTGTGGAGCCCGGGTACCCTCCGTACAGGCAGTCACTGTCACCAACTGGGAAGTTGAAGGTGTGTCTGTTGGGGAGTCTGCACCAACAGTGCTTTGGTTTATGGAGGAGCTGTGGGATGATGTGGAGGGTTGGGACTCGAGTGGAAGTCCAATTATAGGCAGGGAAATACCAGTTCCTGAAGCACCCACTCCATTGAGGGTTGGTGGAGGAGACAGTGTGCAATGGGAAGGTCTGGAGTGGTGGGCTGCCTTCAGGCCCACACCATACAGGTAATCTGAAGCCTGATGGAGCAAAATTTCTGCTGGGGTTTGGACGCAGATCGAGCAGTCGAATCTGTTAGACATAGAGGCAAAGTCGTAGGCAATGTGGAAGGGGGTGTTTGTCAGTGTGACACTGTCAATTATCAGAATGAGCAGCAGGGACAGGTGCGAGACTTGCATGGTCCGGTTGGGGAAAGACAAAGGGGGGTCGGGGGACTGTGATCTCCCTGTGGGTAGCCTAGTCCCAGATAAAGTGCCAGTAGTGCTGTCCCCAGAGTGTCTATGAATTTCCCACCCCATCTCATGCCACTGCGCCATCCACACTGCCATAGCGTTGCCCACTGCTCAGGAATCGGTGTAGATGTGGATGGGCCAAGTGGTGTTCTGTAGGGTGAGGCCCACCGCTGCCAGCTCGGCCAGCTGACAGGAGCCACCCACCCCTTCTTTACTCAGGATTTTTCCCGTGGTGGGGTGAAACGCTTCTGCCAAAGACTCCATTCGGCGGTGGTCTCCCTCGCTGAAACCTGTATTTCAAGGACACCTGCCTGCTTGGGAGCGAGGGACAATACTTGAGATCCGTGAAGTTCTGGGTGCTAGTTTTATCAGTAGGTGCTTTTAAGCTGCAGCACCTTGATAGCCCTCCTGGGACCCAGGTGCGATTAGTGGGGCAAAGGTGCTTCGAGCACCTTTTAAACTGTGGGGGTGGGGGGAAGGGGGTAGTCCTAGTAAATCACCAACCCAGAGATTTAAGGGGGAATCCCACCCTGCGATGAGGCGGTAAGTAATGCATCACACAAGCTCGTCTTCCCCATCCCTCCCACCAGCTGTCAGTCTCCCTCCCACCGTTATTCGCACTCCATCCTGCGGCAACTCCTTCCCCATGGCAGTGACCTCACACCCCCTGATCATGGCACCCATCTCTCCCCCCTTCTCCACCCTGGCCCTGGCAGCGACCCCCTCTCAACCCCCCACCCCGATCATTGCAGACACTTCAGCCAGGGTCTGCATCAGTGCATAACAGAAGTAACCAGGTTGGCCATTTTACTGTTCAAGCTCCTGGTTGATGCGCCCTGGGTAAGTTTAACTGGGTTCCCTGACTACCTCTGAGATAGGGCATAGACCCTGTTGACTTTGGATGACGATGACCAGGTCAGACCCTTTCAAGCTGCCTTGTGAGTGGGGTGCTAACTGGGCAAATTGCCAAGTTAACCCCATTTTACAAGGCAGTTCAAAAGCACCTAGTGGGGACAGCAGAGTTTAAAATGTTGCCTCTGGCTGACTCTAGTATCTGCCTGTGTCCCGAGAGCCAATGAATGCCCAGGAAATGGCCTTCATGTGCAAGCCCCTGAATCTTGTGCATATTAATGGCCCCCCCCACCCCCCGCCCCCGTCTCAAAGGAAAGCATTAATAACTGAAGAAGCCTCAGAGACAATGGTCTCAGACAGTCCATGGGTAAGGACATCATCGATGTAATAGGCAATTGACACCTTGGGAGGGAAGTCAATGGATTGTAGATCTCAGGCGATTAGGCTGTGGCAGATAGTGGGGCTGTGGAGGTATCCCTGAGGGCGTCTGCAGAAGGCACACCGTTGTGCATTCCATGTGAATATAAATTGGTCCCGAGATTCTGGATGCAGGGGGATGGAGATGAATCCATTTGCTTGGTCAACCACCGCATACCAGGGCTTTATCTGGGTGGGCAAGTACATCCTCCACTAAGGTGATAATGTCTGACACAGCAGAGGCCAACTGAGGGGGGGGGGGGGAAGGAGCACCATTTTATTCAACTATTGGTAGTCCACAGTAATCTTCCAGGTGCCATCCTTTATCTAGAATGGCTAGACAGGGCTTTTGAAGGGCTCTCCCGTAGGAGTCTGCACAGCCTCTGTGATATCCTGGTGTGTCCCCGGGACGTGGTATTGCCGTGTATACGTTATTTTGAAAGGGGGGGGTCTAACTAAGGGTTTTCTCTTAGCTGCCTCCACTGCCACCATTGCCCGTGCAATCCTAGTTGGTGTGGAGGGACTGTCCCCGTAATAAGTTGATGCCCAAGATGCACTCAGGGGAGGGCACAGAGGACCATTGCGGGTCCGGGGCCTGGTTCCCAATGGCCAGGCAGATGGTGACTTCCTTTGTGGGCAGGAGGGAGTCTCCCAGCCCCTCCATTGGGGTCCCCCTCCACCCCGTGGGATAATGGTGTGCTGTGCGCCCGTGTCCACGAGCGCCAGCCAGTGCTGTATGTTGCCCTTTCCCCAATGTGCTGCTACAGAGATGTGTGCCCTCAGATACCCCAGGCACGAAAGGGTAGCGGAGTGCACATGCAGGGGACCCTGGCCTTCATCCAATGGGAGGATGGGGCTGGCATGCTGCTCACACAGGGTGAGCGCAGACATCTCCTGCAGCAGCTGCTGCCTGATCTCAGTATTAATCGCTGGGGAGATGGGGTCAGGTGGGGCGGTGGGGGCGACAGCGAAGGCTGGCTATGTGGTGCACGGGGGTTGCTGATGGGGTGACCTCTGGTCAGCGTACATACAGGTTAGGTGTGGGGACCCCAGCAATGCTGCTGGGGTCCACCCCAGTGCGCAGCAGGTTGAAGAGCCACTTGCACGACACAGGGGAGCTCAGGTTCCGGGTTCTGCACTGTTGATTAGGGCGGGCGCCTCCAGCAGCCTATATTCCAACCCTTCCAAGAGGGTGATGGCATCCTGTACTGTCTTCCCTGTGGTGGGCCCCACAAGAGGCAGGACAACTGACTTCAGGTTGGGGGCTGCAGTGGTTATGAGGTGCCCCACGAGCACACCGATCACCCTCGTGTTTTCGATAAAGTTCTGGTCATGGGTCCCTTCATATATCCTTTTGATCAGGGCCCTCTCTCTGATGACCTGGGTGCCCTCCTCTACCATGACCCAGTGTGGCCACCCATGGAGGTTCCACTCAGGACGAGTGGGGTACTGAGCCCGTATGGTCATGACTATGCGCTCCCAGAAAGATGACCTGTTCCAGATCCCCTCCGGTGGCAGCCGCAGGGCATTATTGACTGTCTGAGATTTGGAGAGGTTCCCCAGGGCAATAGATGGCAGGATCCCCCAATCAGAATAGCAGGGAAAGAGGGCAGGAGCCCAACAATAGAGTGGGGAGAGTGAAACGGGAAGGAGTTCAGGCTGCTGGGAAAATCCCCATCAACACAACAATCCTTCAACCCTTGGCCTCTGGAACACCGATCCTTCGGCCTATGTGTCTGTACCGAACAGGAGGCCCAAGTTACACTAAACTGCTGCTCGCACATGATCCACCTCACTCCGTATTCTTGGGTCTATCAAGAACCACCTACATCTGGCAGTCCATTCCACTCACCGGTCTCTGGGTAAAAATATTTGCCCAGAACATCTCTCTTAAACTTCCTTCCTCCCACACCCACCTCACCTTGAGCCAGTGGTTCTCAACCTTTTCCCTTCACTCACATGGCATTGGTGTTCTGTGGTTAGTAAGGGATCAGTTAAGGTGTTACATGAGTGGAAAAAGGTTGAGAACCACTGCCTAAGACACACATCCTTTAGTGTGTGACCCTTTTACCAAAGGGGAAAGTTGCTGACTGTCCATGGTGAACACTAGCCCCCACCCCCCCCCCCCACCTGTGTAAACTCAATGGTGTCCCCACAGACCGGAGACCGGAGAACTGGTGAACTCCTTCCTGCGAATGGTCTCTCCTGGTATGAATTCTATGATGGGCCTACAGAGAAGAGGAATTGGCAAATCCCTTCCCATGCTTGCTGCAAGAAAAAGGTCTCTCCTCGATGTAAACGCGCTGTTGTGCCTGCTGACCGGAGGAGGGAGAGAGCCCCGACCTGCACAGAGAGCAGTGAAAGATTACTCCTGGGTGTGAACTCTCTGGTGCCTCAGCAGGTTGGTAGATTTAACAAATCCCATCCCACACAGGGAGCAGATGAATGGTTTCTCCCTAGTGTGAACCCACTGGTGTAACCGCAGGTTGGAGGACTGAGAGAACTTCTTCCCACACAAGGAACAGGTAAACGGCCTCTCCCCGGTATGAACCCGCTGATGTGCCCGCAGACCGGAGGGCTGAAAGAATCCCTTCCCGCACAGGGAGCAGGCAAATGGTTTCTCCCCAGTGTGAATTCTCTGGTGCCGCACCACATCACAGGACTGCGAGAACCTCATGCCGCATAAGGAGCAGGTGAATGGCCTCTCCCCGGTATGAACCCGCTGGTGTACCCGCAGGCTGGAGGGCTGAGAGAACCTCTTCCCACACAGGGAGCAGTTGAATGGTTTCTCCCCAGTGTGAATTCTCTGGTGCCGTACCACGTCGCAGGACTGTGAAAACCTCATCCCACACAAGGAGCAGGTGAACGGCCTCTCCCCGGTATGAACACGCTGGTGAACCTGCAGGCCAGAGGGCTGAGAGAACCTCTTTCCACACAGGGAACAGCTGAATGGTTTTTCCCCAGTGTGAATTCTCTGGTGCCTCAGCAGGGTTGAGGGCTGAGAGAACCCCTTCCCACACAGGGAACAGGTGAATGGTTTCTCCCCAGTATGAACCCGCTGGTGTACCCGCAGACCAGAAGGCTGAGAGAACCCCTTCCCACACAGGGAGCAGGTGAATGGTTTCTCCCCGGTGTGAACCCGCTGGTGCACCTGCAGGTCAGAGGAGCGAGAGAACCTCTTCCCACACACAGAGCAGGTGAATGGTTTCTCCCTGGTGTGAACTCGCTGGTGAACCTGCAGGCTGGAAGGCTGAGAGAACCCCTTCCCGCACAGGGAACAGGTGAATGGTTTCTCCCCAGTGTGAATTCTCTGGTGCCTCAGCATGGTGGAGGAGTGAGAGAATCCCTTCCCGCACAGGGAGCAGGTGAAGGGTTTCTCACCGGTGTGAACTCGCTGGTGTGCTTGCAGGCTGGAGGGCTGAGAGAACCCCTTTCTGCACAGAGAACAGGTGAACGGTTTCTCCCCGGTGTGAACCCGCTGGTGCACTTGCAGGTCAGAGGGCCGAGAGAACCCCTTCCCACACAGGGAGCAGGTGAATGGTTTCTCCCCGGTGTGAACCCGCTGGTGAACCTGCAGGCTGGAAGGCTGAGAGAATCCTTTCCCGCACAGGGAACAGGTGAATGGTTTCTCCCCGGTGTGAATTTTCTGGTGCCTCAGCAGGGTGGGGGAGTGAGAGAATCCCTTCCCGCACAGGGAGCAGGTGAAGGGTTTCTCTCCAGTGTGAACTCGCTGATGTGCCTGCAGGCCAGAGGGCCGAGAAAACCCCTTCCCACATAGGGAGCAGGTGAAGGGTTTCTCTCCGGTGTGAACCCGCTGGTGCCTCAGCAGGTCAGATGATCGAGAAAACCCCTTCCCGCAGACACTACATTTAAAACCTCTTTTCCCAGAGTGGGTGTTCTGGTGTTGCAGGAGGCTGGAGGGCTGGGTGAACCCCTTCCCACACACGCGGCAGATGAATGGACCCTCCCCAGGGGGAACACACCTGTGTTCCTCCAGGTTCTTGGAAGTTTGAAAGTTCTTCCCACAGTCAGAGCAGGGGATTGGGCTCCCCCTAGTGGGAACACACTGGTGTTGCAGCAGTGCATCAGAGCTGGCGAAACCCTCCCCACACTCGGAACAGGGGAAGGGTGGATCCCCAGGGTGTGCACAGGGATGGGATTCCAATACGTCCACAGGAAGCCCCTCCCCACCACACGCTTCACCCTGGAGAGTTTGATCTGCCGTATCACTGGTCACCTGACCCTCCATGTCGGCCAATCGGCTGAAGTCCAGTTCACATACTCAGCGGGTGTAGGGATTCTCCGTGCCGTGATCTCTGTGATTCTTATCCACCAAGAAATCTGGCTGATACTACGGTCTAGAGGAATCCAGTCGGAGGGTCAGACCACAACGTGGCGTTGTCTGAAGCTTCCTGTCAGGAAATGCGCCGCTTTCTTAACCCTGTGAAGAGAAGATGGCAAGTGAGAGGGAGTCAGGCATTCTCTGCAGCCAATGTTCCAGGACAATGCACCCTGGACATATGGTTAGTAACACGACAAATTGTGGAGTGTCCTGAACCATGACGAGGATCAGTACAGACAAGTGGGCACGTGGTGGGTGAAATTTAGCACAGAGAAACAGGCGTGATATGTTTTGATGGGAAGGAGGAGAGGAGACTAACTCTGGAGACCAAGGAACTGAATTTGAACCCAGGATTTACTGTTACATGGGGATTAGTTTTACAAATCACATTTTAGTAAACACGTGATGATCAGAGGGAGAACGCAGGAATTAGTACAATTTTTTATATGGCAGCTTTTATTTTGGAGGACGATGACCGCATTTTTACCCAGAATCCTCATTAGTCCAGAAGCTGCTCTGTTTATCGCCCTCAATAGCGTGCACGTAAACGCATCCCCACGTCAACTTTACAATGTGACATTAACCAATTGGCAGCTTCCAACCAATCAGAACTACTCAAACCACCAAGAGTCACATTGGAGACCTGTCACTCAATCGCTATCACCCCATGAGACACCGTCCAAGCGTTAACCTCTACCACCATTCACTCAGTGCGCACCCGCATATCCCCCATTACCCGCACATCTGCCCTGGTCCCCTCCGCCCCCACCTACCACCCCAGCAGCCTCCACATCCAACACATCCCCTCCGCCGTTTCCGCCACAAACGCTTTTCACATAGCCACTTCATTCCGGGACATTTTCTCCTTTTTTTTTGGAACATGTGCTCGGAAACAGAATGGGGGTGTCATTCCAGTCCCGTCTTTTTACCGCAAAGGGACATAGTAAAATTCCTGGAACTCCTGCAGTGTAAACTACACTTCAGTCATTTCAGGACCAACTCGGCTAATTAATATGACATTGCGATGACATCTGATGCATAAAATGTGTGACATTTCAGATTTGAAAAATGGAAACCAACTGTCAGTTCACAGCATCCAACGACCATGATATCTGCCAACTGGAGTGATTCTGAGATTCACGAGCTCCTCACCAACCATGGGGAGAACGAAATCAATGGCCACGTAACGGGCATGGTGAGGGATGGACTGAAAGTAGATCGGGTAGCATTAAAAATGAGAGAAAGGGGGTTTAATCACAAGGCCCAGCTGCTTAGATAATTAAATGCCCATGTAGGAAGTATCACCAGGTCAAGGACCACAATGTGGAGTGGCAGGGGGCGATTGAACTGGCTGTATTTTGTACTGCGTTATGCCATCTGGAGCATGCCATTCAGCACACCCAGTAACACCAAGGAGCAAAATTGACGAGGTCATGTGATGCAGAGAGAGGAGGAAGACGTGGACCCTAAAAACTCCCAGACCATAGAGGCATGAATAAAGTCCCAGTCTCCTTAATCTTCCTCTGTACCCTAGATGCTGTAAGCCAGGCAACATCCATGTAAATCTTCTCTGCACCCTCTCCACCTTATCTATATCCTTCCTATAATTTGGAGACCAGAACTGAGCACAATACTCCAAACCTGGCCTCACCAATGCCTTAAACAGCCACAGCATCACTTCCCAGCTCCTATACTCTATACTATGATATATGAAGGCCAGCGTACCATATGCCTTCTTAACTAAGAAAGGAAAGAGTTAACAGCTAGTGATAGTGTAGCTAGGTTTTGGAACATTCTAGTAAGGTGGGCAGGCAGTTCAAAAGGACCAATTAGCATGACGACCAACTGCAGGAATTTACTCTGAACCAATCAAACGAGCAGGTCTGATAAGAGATTGTCAATCATCTGTAGCAATAGAATTTGTACTTAGTAGCAATTGCACCGGGTAAGAATGTATTGTGTGAACTTTTTTGATTGGGCCAAATGCAACTCTGCCCATGTTTGAACCAAAGGAAAGCTTTGAAACACATATTCAGTTTTATCTGCCAGCTTTCACAGTGAGATCATCTCTGTGAGGTTCTGTGCAGATAACTCACAATTCTGCAGCATAAAGGAAGTCTGACCAAGACGAAAGTTTCGGTAACGTCATTTCGTAGAGTCCACTGAAAGAACCGGAATTCACATTTTGGTGTCAGAAGTGGGGTTCCAAAGGCTCTGCAGATCCTTGGCAGATGGAACAAAGTGGAGTGAGTTTGTACACACCAGGGATTTGGCCAGCTGAGCAGGTACATCTTTTATCTTCTCGTTTTCCCTGCTCTGAACGAACCACCTCTGCGTGATTCTGTGGCCAGGGACTGAGAGACCAGATGGAATTTAACAGTGGACAGCGAAAGGTCAGACTTGAGTTAAGAGTTCAGGGAACTCGGCGGTACAGGACCGTTCTTGAGAAGGAGCTCCAGGAGCTCGGATAAGGTCAGGGACCTTATGGGTAATGGTATGGATATAGTGAGTGAACAGGGTTCACCAATACAGATGATGTGTGAGAAATGTCTGGAAGATGAGAAAGTTATATTAAGATTTTCGGGGGGCTTTGAATAGGAGATTAGGTAAAATTGGGATAATGAATTAATAAAAGAGGCAGAACAATTGATTTGGAAACGTATATTAAATGAGAAAGCTAGGAATATAATAGGGAAATGGCGCCTACTGGCACAAGAAAGAAAGAGATAAACTTGCAACTTGGCAGACTAACGCCATAAAATTGGGCTCGCACTGACAGAGGGGAGGGCATTAAAACCTGTGGAAGTCCTCCAGAAAGAATGTGCACATAGAAAAGGACAGGAGGTTCGGAGAATTGATCAGGAAATCTGCACAGTGGGGTGTGGTTTATCTTGTATGCAGAATAATGATGTCATCTTTTAGTTCAATCTGTTTTCTTGAGTGTGTAAAAGTTGATGCATCCCTTTGTTGAATAGAGACCTCTGGAGACTGCTTTCAAGGCTGAAAGCAGTAAGGTTTCTCTCAGGTTAACTTGGTGTCTAATACAGAGCTAACTGGACCAGTTCTGTGTGCTGTGTTCTTTGCATCGGGTAGTGGCAGTTTCAATGCATTTGGCAAGCCATCCAGGAGTCCAAGATTGAGGAATGCTTACTGAATGGTGTCAGTGACCGGCTGAACTAGCATCTAAAGATTAAAGAATGGGCCCACGGGACACTTTCCTGTTTTTCTCTTAAGGTGTTAGATCAATTGATCCCTCCCTCCCTAGAGCATAACTTTAAAAGACTCCAGATGAACTACGAGTGTCGCATCCCAAGCACACAGATAATAAGGGCTTGAGGATTTGCTTGGTGAAAAGATAAAAGTACTGTCAAACTTAACATGCTGTCCTAGTTCTGACGCCCTGCCTTAGACTGGTTGTTAAGAGGGGAAATCCCCACACAAAGGTCAGAACCCTGAAGAGGTGCAATAAAATGTTGGAAATTAGTGATGCGGGGAACCCGGGACAGCCAATGTATTATTTATATCTGAAGTATGGTCAAAATTTAAATTGAACCATGAGTTGCACAACTCAGAAAAAGGTAGGAATTGAGCAGGAGGCCAGGAATGGGCTGGCCAGGTACATTTATGGAAGAGAAAAGGGACCGGCCCCATTCGTGTTCCAATTACACGAAGCAGGAAGAGAAATTATAATGGTAGTATTACAGCCGTGGCAAAGAAACTAATGTGAAGAAAAATATAAGATCTGGAGAGATAATTGGAGCCACAGGCGAGGAAACGTTGGGGATCTCAATGACATGTCCGGAATATTGCTTGTATTCAAAGTAAATTAATCCTGATTGGCAGATCTTGCCCTGACTGGGCCGTATATTTATTTAAGGCTGAAATTAAACTTTTCTCCAGATGTGTGTGGAGGAAATTTGATGATTTAAAGCTTCACAATTTGCTTTTATTACAGTCTCTTACAACATTATAGCTGACACAACTTTACTGTCTGCTCTGAACAAATGGCTAATTGCTGTTCTAAACCCCCACTCTGGCTCCTCTGTCAGTCTGCAGTGAAACTACAAGATGGATGAGCTAAGCAGTGTTAATTTTTTATATACATGTAGATTGGCTAAGGATGAGTGGAATAGGAGAGGCACGTCACTAATCTAAGAAATCATACAAAGGAAAGAATGATTATCTGCCGACAGCATGATCCTGGTAAAGAAACTGAATGCCTCCCATTTGAGTGTCTATGGATTGATTTTATAGAATTAAGTGCGTAACTATAAGTATTGTCTTGTTATTAGTGATTTGCCTGGGTTCTTAAAGAACAAACTGACTAAGTTTTCAGCAGAAACTGGGTTGAATTGGGGATTCCAGTGGTTCCACTGCTCCCGTTAACCTCAGCCAGCAGGAATAGTGGAATGTGCAAATTTTAAAAAGTAAACTGGCCAAATTGACTGAGGAAACAGGGCTAAAAAGGGCTACCCCTAGCATTGTTTTAATTGCTGATCACACCGCAGGCTAAGTCAGGGCTATCTGCTGCAGAGATGGTCCCTGGACAGCCAATACGGACATCTTGGCGAGCAAAGCCCGCACCACCAGTAGGGATGGATTTATTATCATTAGGTGAGGACATAAGCAAATTTTTGAGAAATCTAACTAAAATTTTTTTGAGAGATGCATTCATAGGTAAAACAAACACACCTAAAGGAGGCTGATCCAACAGATCAAAGTGGTGAACATCCTGATGTCAAACCTGAGAATTATATTCTGGTAAAGAATTGCATCGGAAAAAATTGGGAACTCACTGGAAAGGCTAATTCCAGGTCCCAGTAATAACACTGACTATAGTAAAGCTTGAAGGACAGCCTCAGTAACAGACTGAAGGAAAAAGGCCCTGCTAAGACATTAAGATTTTTATTATAATAGAATGAAAGAGAGACGCCAATGTACAACACAAGAACTTTATTGTTATACCTCTTGTACTCCTGAGATTTGAACTGAAGACCGGAGTCAAGACTGAAAAGAGGCGGGGGCATGGCCTGATGGCAAAGGAGGAAAAAGTGTAATTCCATATTCCCCCAGTTGGACTAAAAAATACCCAAATTTAAATACTTGGAAAAGTTTTAAAAGTTTGTTTTGAAGTTATCTGAATGTTTAAAGACTGTAATGGCAGCTAATACAAAGAAATTGAAGACACTGATTCAGAAGAAACTTCATTTTAAAAGTTCAGAAGAAGTTTTAAGGAAAGACTGGATCGTTACATGGATAGGAGGGGACTAGAGGGGTATGGACCGGGTGCTGGTCAGTGGGACTAGGAGGGTGGGGATTTGCTACAGCATGGACTAGTAGGGCCGAACTGGCCTGTTCTGTGCTGTAAGTGGTTATATGGTTCCAAGCAACTAAAGGTGTATAGAAAGCCAGCCACACTTATTTGATCAGAGAGGCAGTGTGACTAGAGGAGGTTGCCAGGGTATATGCTTTACAATGCAATCACTTCTGAATTAACACAGCCAGCATATTTCTTAAATAACAGCTACCCCATATGCTTTGATGGTCCGAGATGGGGATGTGGGATGGTAAAATTGAAAGATAATTTGCCTTGTTTAGAAGGTACAAAAGGTAAGAAGGAATGCAGTGGTCATTGGGGACTCCATTGTCAGAGATACAGACAAGAGATTGTGAGCCAGATAGGTATACTCGCATGGTGTGCTGCCTCCCTGGTGCAAGGGTACGGGATATCTCAAATCAGGTCCAGAGTATTCTGAAAGAAGGTGAGCAGCCTGATGTCTTGGTACATGTGGGTACCAATGACATAGATAAAAAGAGGGAGGTGGTACTAAAAAAGGATTACAACGAGCTAGGACAGAAGCTTAGAAACAGGACCGCCAGGGTGGTGATCTCTGGATTGCTACCTGTGCCAAGTGCAACTGAGGACAAAAATGGAAGGTTAAGACAAACGAATGTGTGGCTGAGGGGCTGGTGGAAAAGACAGGGTTTTGGCTTCTTGGACTATTGGGATCTCTTTTGGGGAAGGCATAACCTTTACAAGAAGGATGGGTTACACCTAAACCCAAAAGGGGTCAATATATTGGCAGCTAGGTTTGGTGCAGCTGTCGGATGCGGTTTAAACTAATTTGGCAGGGGGATGGGAACCTGTATGACAGGGCAAAGGACAGGAAAGATAAAATAGGAAAAGTTAGGTTAGGCAGCGAAAATTTAAAAAATCAGAAAGAGCAAGGAGGGTGAGGAAAGCAAATCTGAAGGCTTTATATCTTAAGGCAAGAAGCATTCGGAACAAGGTAGATGAATTGGCTGTGGAAATTGAGTCAAACAAATACGATTTGATTGGGATTACAGAAACATGGCTACAAGGTGGGCAAGCCTGGGAACTTAACATCCCGGGGTATACAATATTTAGGAGGGATCGGCAAGAAAGAAAAGGGGGTGGGGTAGCTTTGATGGTGAGAGAAGGGACCAACACGATTGACAGGAAAGATATTAACTCGGAAGATGCGGAATCTATATGGGTAGAACTGAGGAATAGCAAGGGGCAGAAAACGTTAGTGGGGGTGGTATATAGGCCTCCAAATAGTAATGTAGAAGTGAGGGAAGGCATAAAAAGAGAAATTAGAGAAGCATGCAATAAGGGAACAGCTGTCATCATGGGAGATTTTAATTTACATATAGATTGGACTAGTCAAATTAGTAAAAATACAGAGGAGTAATTCCTTGAAGGTTTACGGGACAGTTATCAAGACCAATATGTCGAGGAACCAACTCGGGAACAGGCCATTTTAGACTGGGTATTATGTAATGAAAAGGGGCTAATCAGCAATCTTGTGTGAGGCCCTTTGGGTAGGAGCGATCACAATATGATCGAATTCTCACTCGACATGGAGAGTGAAGAAATTAAAACCGAGACTAAGGTCCTGAATTTAATTAAAGGGAATTATGATGGTATGAGAAGGGATTTGAGTAAGATTGATTTGATTGGGTGGTGTTTATGGTGGGGGGGGGGGGGGTTGATGGTGGACAGACAATGGAAAGCATTCAAAGATCTAATGGAAGAATTGCAGAAATCGTTTATACCATTTGGCATAAAAATAAACCAAAAAAGGTGACTCAACCGTGGATAACAAGGGAAATTAGAGACAGCATTAGGTCCAAAGGGAGAGCATATCAATTGGCCAAAAAAAGTACCAAATCCGAAGACTGGGAACAGTTCAAGATGCAGCAAAGGAGGACAAAGGGATTAATCAAGAGGGAAAAAATAAATGACGAAAGTAAGCTTGCGGCAAACATAAAAACCGACTGCAAAAGCTTTTATAGATATGTCAAGAGGAAAAGATTGGTGAAATCCAGAGTAGGTCCCTTGCAGTTAGAATCAGGAGAATATATATTGGGGAATAAGGAAATGGCAGACCAATTAAATTCTTACTTTAGTTCTGTTTTCACAAGAGAGGATACAAATAACCTCCCAAGGATGTTGGGAAACATAGAGACTAATGCAAGGGAGGAACTGAAACAAATCAGTATCTCTAAGGACATGGTCTTGGGGAAATTGAAGGGATTGAAGGCCAATAAATCCCAAGGGCCTGATAATCTACATCCTAGGGTACTTAAAGAAGTGGACATTCAGATAGCAGATGCTTTAAGAATTATTTTCCAGAACTTGATAGACTCAGGATCAGTACCCATGGATTGGAGGGTAGCTAATGTTACCCACTATTTAAAAAGGGGGGTAGAGAAAAAGTGGGGAATTATAGGCCGGTGAGCCTTACATCAGTAGTGGGCAAAATGATGGAATCCATTATTAAGGATGTAATAGCGGAGCATATGACTAGCAGAGAAGGGATCGGACGGAGTCAACATGGATTTACGAAAGGTAAATCGTGCTTGACAAATCTATTGGAATTCTTTGAGATGGTGACAGGTAAAATAGATGGGGGAGAGCCAGTGGATGTGGTGTACCTGGACTTCCAAAAGGCCTTCGATAAGGTCCCGCATAAACGACTGGCTTCCAAAATCAAGGCTCATGGGATTGGGGGCAAAGTATTGATGTGGATTGAAAACTGGCTGGCAGGTAGAAGACAGAGAGTTGGGATAAATGGCTCGTTTTCTGAGTGGCAGGCGGTGACCAGTGGGGTGCCACAGGGATCTCTACTGGGACCCCAGCTGTTCACAATTTACATTAATGATCTGGATGAGGGGATTGGATGTAATATCTCCAAATTTGCAGATGACACTACGCTAGGAGGGATTGTGTGCACTGAAGAGGGGGTCAGGAAGCTCCAGTGTGATTTGGATAAATTAAGGGACTGGGCAGATACATTTAGAACCGAGATTAGGAGGAATTTCTTTAACCAGAGGGTGGTGAATATGTGGAATTCATTGCCACAGAGAGCAGTAGAGGCAGGTTCATTGAATATATTTAAGAGGGAATTAGATATATTTCTTCAGTATAAGGCAAATGCACGACAATGTGGATAAATGTGAGGTTATCCACTTTGGTAATACAAACCGGAGGGCAGATTACTATTTGAATGGCAATAGATTAAGAGATGGGGAAGTGCATAGAGACCTAGGGGTACTTGTACACCAGTCTCTGAAGGCAAGCATGCAGGTACAGCAGGCGGTTAAAAAGGCAAATGGTATGTTGGCCTTCATATCAAGAGGGTTTGAGTATAGGGATAAGGATACCTTACTGCAACTGTACAGAGCCTTGCTGAGACCCCACCTGGAGTATTGTGTGCAGTTTTGGTCACCTTATCTGAGGATGTTCTTGTGAGAGATGGGAAAACTGATCTAAAATTATGAACATGAAGGAAACTAAAATTCATACATCAGTTAATGGCTGTAACCAGTACAAACAGGATGAACTTGGGGATTAGGATGCAGGAAAGCAGAGTCAGCACGATTAACATAAGAATCTTCTAGTCTTTGTGACAAGACCATAAGACTAAGATAAGGAGTGGTAAGGAACAATAGAATGTAGGAAGTTGAGGTAGTCTGGATCAGATAAGGGTCTCCTAGCCCTGGACAGAAGTACCAAGTCCTACACTTCTAATTAGCTAACCTTACACAGATTTATACATATGAAATTAGCCAACCCTAGACAGGATGAGCCAACTCTGCATATCAAGAGACTGTAGCCCTGAGAATCAGGAAGGTGTGAATAAGGACAATAACATGAAGGGACACCGACAGGATACCCCCCCTGGTCCTCCAAGTATTCTGAAATTGCACGTAGGCAGGCAGGATTGCCTAATGCCAAACCTCTCCAGCAGGAGGCAGAAGAATGTAAGGGGGAGGGTATTCCTATACTGAAATCAACTGTATAAAAGTTGGGTGAGCCCCAGTATATGTGTGTATTCCCAGGGTAAGGGGAAGCACCCAACTTTGCATTGTTGTAAAATAAATGTTCTTTGTTCTCAATTTTTGTCTCGAGCAATTTCTTTAAAGGTACTTCTATTTCTAACATTCTTGCAATGGAGGGAGTGCAAAGGTGATTCACCAGGCTGATACCTGGAATGGCAGGAATAACTTATGAGGAAAGATTGCGCAATTTGGGATTGTACTCCCTGGAGTTTAGAAGATTGAGAGGGGATCTCACAGAGACATATAAAATTCTGGCAGGACTGGACAGAATGGATGTGGAAGGGATGTTTCTAATGGTGGGGGAGTCCAGAACACGGGGCCATGGTTCGAGGATAATAGGCAAACCATTTAGAACCGAGATGAGGAGGAATTTCTTTACCCAGAGGGTGGTGAATATGTGGAATTCATTGCCACAGAGAGCAGTAGAGGCAGGTTCATTGAATATATTTAAGAGGGAATTAGATATATTTCTTCAGTATAACTGAATTAGGGGTTGCGGAGAGAAGGCGGGGACGGGGTACTGAATTTTAAGATCAGCCATGATCTCATTGAATGGCGGAGCAGGCTCGAAGGGTCGAATGACCTACTTCTGCTCCTATCTTCTATGTTTCTATGTTTAACACTGCTGGGAACATGATTATGAGATTAAGGAAGGACACTTCTCATGCACTTGTTTAAGGAAGGAATGTTTGAATTTAATTCAAGGAACTCAGGTAGTTTGTGGGGATGCTGCTGGGGAAAAACAATGGGAAAAATAAAGGGTAGGAAAAATCAGCCTCTAACTTGCTAAGAGAGAGAGATCCCAGACAGTGGTATAACAAATGTACTGAGACCCCAGCACGTTATCAGTTAAAGAAAGCCTCTGTGTTACAGGAAACAGCGTCCCTGCCTTGTTTGCCATTGGGATGTTAGGACCTCTTGTCGTCCCATGCCCAGAAAATAGGAGTCAGAAGACGGATCATTCCCAAGGAGTGTCAAAGAACCATAACGATCCTGTTACCCGAGGATCTGACATTGGATGGCGAATCCTCCGCTCCATATCCCTTGGAAGATCGGCTGTGGTGGTGGCTGCCAAGAATCGCAATCATCTCATCTGTGGCTTAACAGTGTTGAGAAATGTGACAGTGGTGGGGTTGAAGGCTGTTCATTGAGAATTGGTAGAATCGAGGCTTTTCTCACAACAAATCAGACATGCGGTGGATTATCAGTTTGCTACTCAGGGTGGTGTATACTCGATTATACGGAATAGGTGCATTACAAAGGTTGCAGATGATTCTTTGGAGGTGATGCAAGATATCCATAATTAGATAGGGACCGAGGGGCAGAATGGATGGCTTGCTTGGTTAACATGGAGGCCCATGAGGGATCATATATCTTGCATGCAATTGTGATGTTAGCTAATTATAAACCAAAAGACAAAAGTTAAGAAAAGGAATGTAGTTTTAAAGTAAATTAAAATACAAAATGGAAGCCTGATGTCTAGATTGAGAAGAGGCTCCATGAATGATAAGGGAGAGAAGACAGAAGAAATATACTGAAAGGATATAATTTGTTTATATGTTGCAGGATTTGTTCTTTAACAGGACGGGAAGCCTTGGGAATTGCGAAGGATGCAGAATGGATTAATTATATTTTTTTATAACCAACAGAGATTTATCAATTATTCCAATGATGTATTGAGTGCCCTGGGAGAACAGGTCGATGTGACCAGCAAAATGACATGGCAGAATCAACAGACTTTGGAACTGGTTAATGGCTAAAGAAGGAGGAGTCTGTATTATGTTTGGCAAACAATGTTGTTCCTTTATTCCTAACAACACAGCTCCAGATGGTTCCTTTACTCGGGCTATGAATAAACTTAAGAATCTGCGACAAGAATTAAAGGAGAATGCTGGTTATGGCCATCGTTTCTTTAACTGGTTACATGCGAACTTTGGACTTTGAGGTTCATAGGTTACTAAGTTGTGATGAGTGTAGTAGTCGTGTTAGTAATTCTTCTTTTGACTGTATGCAGCTTGTTGCCACGCATTAAGAATTTATTTATTTTTTGACTTGGTTAAGCCCAGCTGCCCGTATGATGCTGCAAAGGATGGAATCAGTGAAGGTTGAAACTGAGCAGTGGGAGGAGGAGATACAGGCTCAGATAGAATTGGAACTTTGGGAAGCTGAGTGTTGGAGACTGGGGAATATAGATGAGTATGGGAAATAGGCAGTGAGGAAGTGGCCGATGGTGGGTTAGGGTCGAGTGTGCAATATCCCTTTTGTTGGGATATGCCGCTTATAAACCACGACTGCTTAGGGAGTTGTGATTAAATCACAAAAGGGGAATGAGAAAGGAAAGGGTTAACAGCTAGTGAGAGTGTAGCTAGGTTTTGCAGCATTCTAGTAAGGTGGGCAGGCAGTTCAAAAGGACCAATTAGTACAACAACCAACTGGAGGAATTTACTCTGAACCAATCAAGTGAGCAGGTCTGATAAGAGGCTGTCAATCATCTGTAGCAATGGAATTTGTACTTAGTAGCAATTGCATTGGGTAAGAATGTATTGTGTGAACTTTTGATTGGGTCAAATGTAACTCTGCCCATGTTTGAACCAGACAAAGGGAAAGCTTTGAAACACATGTTCAGTTTTCTCTGCCAGCTTTCACAGAGAGGTTCTCTCTGTGATGCTCTGTGCAGATAACTCACAATTCTTCAGAATAGAGGAAGTCTGACCGAGACAACAGTTTCGGTAACGTCATTTCATAGAGTCTACCAAAAGAACCGGAATCCACATCACCACCCTGTCTACATGGGAATCCACCTTCAAGGAATTCTGTACCATAACTCCAAGATCCCTCGGTTCCTGCACATTCCTCAATGCCCATAACTGCAGATGTCCTATTGTAGCGGGCGCACAGCACGGTAATGCAAACCGCCACCATCAGTTAACAGACTTACCTGACACATCACGGGCTAGCAGTGCTGGGTGCCAAAGTACACCGAGTGGATGAGATGAAGCCCCTGCTAAAGGCGTGGAGCGCTAATGGCTCATAGCTTTAACCTGTTGGTCCTATGGACCAGCAGCTGTTCACCAATGAGCTCATTAAAAGGCAGGGAATAAAATGTCTGTGTATGTCTGCAATAAACCAGTCTTGAGTTGACTACCTTTGTGTGTGTTTGCCTTTATTTAGTAGCATCTACCGTAGTAGCCGCTACAAATTGGTGACCCCGAAGTTAAAATTCAATGAATTTGAATCTTTATGGAAAGGGAGGAAATTTCAACAGGCGGCAACAACTGACGCCGCCACGACGGTTAATGCAGTTGGACTTCACTTGCCTCCTTTCTGGACACATCAGCCTCCAATTTGGTTTCTTCAAGCTGAAACCCAGTTTCGTCTTCGGGGTATAACAGCGGAAGACACAAAATTTTGGCATGTCATGAGTACATTGGACGCGGCCACTGCATCGCGAGTAAGTGAATTTATTGCTCATCCTCTGGCAAAAGACCAGTACACTAGGTTCCACCAGTTTCTTCTTGACACATTGGAACTTACTAGGCATAAGCGTGGCATGTGTCTTTTGAACATGGAAGGCCTAGATGACAAGAATCCATCAGACCTGATGAATGAGATGCTGGTCATTCCCATTGTCTGCTTTTCGAAACCTTATTTCTGTCAAAACTTCCAGCTCGCGTTGCCATACCCATTAGTAACATGGATTTCTGCCATCCCCATGATGTAGCTCGAGAGGCTGACAGGCTCTATCATACTCCTATACAAGAGTCTACCCAAATACATCCAGTTTTTGTAGCAGAAGCATCTCCCGCATCCTACTAGCCTACTGTATCTACAGTCCAATCCAAGAAAGAGGAACGTGCTGATGTCCATCGAGAGTGGTGTTTTTACCATCGCCACTGGGTAAAAAAATGCCCATAAGTGCGTCCAGCTATGTACCTACTACAAAAACAAGTCGGAAAACGAGAGAGCCGGCTGCCAGTAGTGGCCTCGGCAGCTGCCGTACATACAGGCCTATTGTATCTTCAGGATGATGTGGGTAAGCGCAAATTCCTTGTAGACACAGGTGCTGAGCTTAGTTTGCTCCCGCCGACCTGTTTTGCAAGAACAGATAAAAAAACGCCACTTGACCCTGTGAGCGCGAATGGAAGTTTTGGCACTAGACGAGTCGCAATCGGAATAGGTGGATTCATCAATAGTTCCATTGGAATTGTGTCCTCTCTTATGTCGCTCAACCCATTTGGGTGCGGATTTTTTACATTCCCACGACTTATCGGTAGACGTAAAACACAGAAAATTAGTTCACGCCACCACCTTTCAGACATATCCACTGGCGTGCATCAAGGGGAGAGTTTCACAGCTCTGAGTACATATGTTACACAAGGACAATTATACTGCTCTACTCAACGAATTTCCCTATATTTTCACCCCTAACTTCATTGCCTCAAGAACAGCCCATGATGTGTCTCATTACATAAACACATCAGGCCCACCGGTCCATGCCAGGGCTCGTCATCTGGCGCTTGATAAATTGCAGCAAGCAAAGGCAGAATTTAAAGCAATGGAAGAATTTGGTATCATACGACGCTCAAACAGCCCTTGGGCCTCACCTTTGCAATATGGTACCCAAGAAGACAAGTGGATGGAGACCCTGCGGCGACTACTGTAGGCTAAATGATGTCACTACACCCGACAGATACCCAATTCCACACTTTCACCGCCCATCTGCATCATTGCCGCATATTTTCAAAGATTGATTTGGTTAAGGGATATCATCAGATACCGATTCATGAGAAAAATATTCCCAAGACAGAAATTATTACGCCGTTTGGTCTTTTTGAATTCCTCAGAATACCATTTGGCTTAAAGAATGCCACGCAAACCTTTCAGCGGCTTATGGATGCTCGAGGCAGAGATTTAGACTTTGTGTATATTTACTTGGACGACATCCTTGTAGCAAGTCAAAATGAACAAGATCACTGCCTGTATTTGCGCCACCTTTTCCAACAGCTCCAAGACTTTGGTCTGACAATTAACCTTGACAAGTGTCAATTTGGCAAGTCAACCATAGAATTCTTAGGGCATAAAATTACAGCAGACGGCATATCTCTGTTATCAGGCAAGGTAGACGACATCTGTACATTCTCCAGACCTGTCACCATCAAAGGGGTACAGAAGTTTTTGGGAATGATAAACTTTTATCACAGATTTATTCCTTGGATTGCTGACATTCTGAAACCCCCATCTCTGCTCCAAACAAAAACATTACCTGGACTGCAGAGGAAGAGGCTGCATTTATGTCCGCCAAAGAGGCATTAGCCAAAGCAGGAATGCTTGCGCATCCAAATCCTGAAGCTGCTTTGATGCTTAGCACAGATGCCTCGGGAACAGCTGTGGGTGCAGTTCTGGAACAATACGTTAATGGCTATTATCAGAACCTTGCCTTCTTCAGTCGTCATCTAAAACCAGCGGAAATGAAGTACAGCGCCTTTGATTGAGAACTATTGGCACTTTATCTGGCTATAAGGCACTTTCATTATATCTTGGAAGGTCGACATTTTACCATATTCACAGACCATAAACCGCTCATTTTTGCCTTTAGCAAAGTCACAGATCCCTGGTCGGCAAGACAACAACAACATTTATCCTACATTTCGGAGTTTACTACATACATACATCATATTTCGGGAAAGGACAATCTGGTCGCAGATGTGCTCTCTAGATAAAGTGTGTGCCATCTTCAAAGTGGAGTCAACATTGCTGAACTAGCTGTGGCACAATCCACGGATCCGGATATACAGGTATACAGTACAGCTATTCTGGACTCGACATTCAACAGGTGGCACCACAACAAGGTAGTCTAGAATTCCTTTGTGATGTATCGTTGGGCTATCCTTGACCATTGGTCCCATTATCTTGGAGATGCCGTCTTTTTGATGACATTCACAATCTATCACACCCATCCATCAGGATTTCAGTCAAAATAATGTCAAACAAGTACATGTGGCATGGGCTGAAAAAAGATGTCGTGCAATAGGCATGAACGTGTATATCCTGCCAATCTGAAAATTCAACACCACTCAGGCACCCCTGCAGCCTTTCCCAACAATACACAGAAGATTTGAGCATGTGAACGTGGATCTGGTTGGACCATTACCAGTATCACAGAACATGAGGTATATTCTCACAGTAGTAGACCACTTCACACGCTGGCCAGAGGCCATTCCATTACAAGTGAGTGATACTGAGGTATGTGCTAGAGTGTTCATCTTAAATTGGATTGCTAGATTTGGAGTGACTGCACACATAACTTCAAACCGTGGGCCACAGTTCACTTTGGCGTTATGGGCTTCCTTGGCTCGTTTTTGTGGTACACAGTTGCACCACACTAATGCGTACCATCCGTAGTCCAATGGCCTGGTGGAACGTTTCCATCAACAACTTAAATCTTCACTGAAGGCCCAACTTAGCATCCCCAACTGGGTCGATGAACTACCTTGGGTTCTACTAGGAGTACGAACAGCTCCAAAAGAAGATCTGTCTGCATCGTCTGCAGAATTGATGTATGGTACAGCCCTCGTATGGTTCCAGGAGATATTCACTTCACAAGCAATTCAGACATGGACATCCTGCAACAACTCCGCAAGGGTATTGCTAACAGCAAACCATCCTCTACCAACTGGCCTGGCAAACCTAGGCAATAAGTGCCCCAATCACTATTAAACACTGAATTTGTATTCGTACGAAGACAGATTCCAGGGGCACCGTTACTAAAACCATATGAAGGACCATTTCATATGATTAAGAGAGATGGAGTGGTATATATATTAGACATTGGAGGGCATCCGCAGCTATTCAGCGTGGACAGACTTAAACCCACCCATAAGGACTCTACTTCATCAGTTCAGTGCCCTCAACCCAGGCGACGTGGATGTGAAGCATATCTAGCATCTTAAGTTATGGTGACGATTCTGGGGGGGGGGGGGGGGGGTGATGTAGCAGGTGCACAGTGTGGTATTATGAACTGCTGCCATCAGTTAACAGACTTACCTGACACATCGCGGGCTAGCAGTGCTGGGCGCCAAAGTACAGCGAGTGGATCAGATGAAGCCCCTTCCTAAAGGCGCGGGGCACCAATGGCTCATAGCTTTATCCTGTTGGTCCTGTGGACCAGCAGCTGTTCACTAACAAGCTCATTAACAGGCAGGGAATAAAAGGTCTGTGTATGTCTGCAATAAACCAGTCTTGAGTTGACTACCTTTGTGTGTGTTTACCTTTATTTAGTAGCATCTACCGTAGTAGCTGCTATACTATTTTGGTTACTTTTTCCAAAATGCATCACCTCGCACTTGTCTACATTAAATTCCATCTGCCATCTTTCAGCCCACTTTTTCAAACAAACCAAATCCTTCTGTAATGCAAAAAACTTTCCTCACTATGCAGCACTCCCCCTATTTTCATATCTTCTGCATATTTGCTTACCCAGTTAACTACCCCCTCCTCCAAATCATTAATATAAATGATAAACAACAAGGGACCCAGCACTCATCCCTGAGGCACACCGCTCATCACAGGCTTCCATCCTGACAGTTGTCTATCTGCTGTCTATCTTCCAGCCATCTCTGAACCCATCTCACTATCTCTCTATTAATCCCTAGTGACTGAACTTTCCTTACTAACCTTACATGCGGAACCTTATCAAAAGCCTTACTATAATCCAAATAGTCCATGTCAACTGCCCTACCTTCATCCACTTTTGTCACCTTTTCAAAAAACTCAACAAGATTTGTCAAACATGACTTTCCCTTCACAAACCCATGCTGGGTGCCCCTAATCAATCCCTGCCTATCCAGATATTTATATATACTATCTCTAAGAATACCCTCCATAACTTTCCCCACCACCGAAGTCAAACTTACTGGCGGATAATTACTTGGCCTGCACCTTGTGCCTTTTTTAAACAATAGAACTACATTTGCAACCCTCCAATCCCATGGCACCATACCCTCTTCCAGTTATCATTGAAAAATCACTGTCAGAGCCCCTGTTATTTGCTCCCTGACCTCACTTAACATCCTGGGAAAAATCCCATCAGGACCAGGTGACTTATCCACCTTTATTGACCCTAGAAGTTCCAAAGCCCTCTCTTTACTAATCCCTATCCTTTCCATAACTAAGCCATTTGCCTCACTTATCTCACATAGTCCAATGTCCCTTTCCCTTTTCCCTCATGAATACAGACAAGAAAAAAATCATTCAATATCTCCCCATCTCATACGGTTCCTCACATAGTCTACCGTTCCCATTTTCCAGTGGACCTACTCTATCCTTAACCCACCTTTTACTGTTCACGTATCTATAAAAACCCTTAGGATTCACTTTCTCCTTATTAGCTATGGACACCACACCTTTTTGTCTTTCTAATTTCACTCTTAAGGATCTTCAAATCTGGCCTTCCCCCACTCGAAGACCTTCGACTTCGGACCTGACCCCTCACCTTCTATAATTAAGCTAAATCTAATGTACCCATGATCACTGGATCTGAAGTTCTCACCAACGCTCACCTCCGTCACATGCCCCATTTCATTCCCAAACAACAGATCTAACACTGCTCCTCCTCTAGTGGGTGTCTCAACATATTGCTGCAAAAAGCAATCCTGAACACATTGTATAAACTCTAAGCCATCCTTCCCCCTCTCACTGACTGTGTTTCCCAATCTATGTTAGGAACATTGAAATCCCCAACCAAAACCACCCTATTCCTACAGCACATCTCACCTATTTCCTTGCACATTTGCTCTTCTAATTTCCTTTCCCCATTTGGAGGCCTATAATATCCCCCTATAATAGTAACCTCACCCTTCTTATTTTTTTAGTTCTACTCACAGTGCCTCCCTCGATGAGCCCTTCAGTCTAACTTGCCTCAGCACCGCTGCAATATCCTCCCTGACAAGGAATGCCATACCTCCCCCTCTTAATCCACCAACTCTATCACATGTAAAGCAGTGAAATCCTGGAACATTTAACTGTCAGTCACAACCCTCCTTCAACCACGTCTCACTAACGTCTCGCGCTTTCCACTCCTTTCCACACCTGGCGACTAAAGTCCTTTGGTTAGAGATAAGACTCCTCCATCTGTGCCCTTGCGAAGATCAACATGAATCTCAGCCTCCTATTTCTAATCTTAGCCATAATTACAGTGAGTGGAGTCACCCTGTGTTATCACAGGCTCACAGCTTGTTTTTCTATGTACTTCATTAATTCTGTTTGTAACCCTTGATCTTCCGTAATTTTGTTTTGCTTTTATTTTTGCCATTATTGTATTTTATTAAAATTGGTCCATTTTGAGGGGGGGGGGTGAATGTGATGATGTAATGGGGGGGCCTATTATACTGACTGCTTGGCTATGGCTGTAGAGATACTCCAACCTACTGGTATAACAGATGGAGATGCTTTCCCACTGGCTATTTCAATGGTGGTTCTAGTCAGTTAATAAAATCCCAGCATTAGTATAATATTTGTCTGGTCCATGTCTACGGCACATCAAATAGTGAAGCTGGAAACAGAAACAAGATGTGGGAGTAGGTCATTTGGCCCTTCAAGCCTACACTGCTATTCATTTTGATCATGGCTCATCTTCTACTCATACGCCCCGATCCCCTTCACCACAAGGGCCAAATCTATCTCCCTCTTAAATATAGATAAGGAACCGGCTTCAACTACTTCCTGGGGCAAAGAATTCCACAGATTCACCACTGAGAATTTTTTTTCTCATCTCTGTCCTAAGACTTCCCCCTTATCCTTAAACTGTGACCCTTCTTCTGGTTTTCCCCAACATTGGGAACAACCTTCCTGCATGTAGCCTGTCCAATCCCTTAAGAATTTTATATGTTTCTATAAGATCCCCTCTCAATCTTCTAAATTCCAGCGAGTATAAGCCTAGTCGATCCAGCCTTTCTTCATATGTAAGTCCTGCCATCGCTGGTATCAATTTAGTAAACCTTTGGACACCCTCTATGGCAAGGATGTCTTTCCTCTCAGATAAGGAGACCAAAACTGTACACAATACTCCAGCTGTGGTCTCACCAAGGCCCTGTACGACTGCAGTAGAACCTCTCTGCTCCTGTACTCGAATCCTCGTGCTTTGAATGCCCATGTACCATTCGCTTTCCTCATTGCCTGCTGTACCTGCATGCCCACTTTCAATGACTGGTGCACAGTGACACCCAGGTCTCATTGTATCTCTCCTTTTCCTAATCGGACTCCATTTAGGTAATAATCTCTCTTGTTCTTGCCTGCAAAGTGGATAACCTCACATTTCTCCACATTATATTGCATCTGCCATGCATTGGCCCACTCACCTAACTTGTCCAAGTCACTCTGCATCCTCTACACAGCTAACCCTGCCACCCAGCCTGGTGTCGTCTGGAAACTTTGTTTTCTATTCCCTCATCTAAGTCATTGAAATATATTGTAAATAACTGTGGTCCCAGCACTGAGCCTTGTGTTGTCCACTAGTCACTGCCTGCCATTCAGAAAAGAACCCGTTTATTCCTACTCTTTGCTTCCTGTCTGTCAACCAATTCTCTATCCACCTCAATCCCATCCCTCCTATACTGTGTGCTTTTAAGTTTGTACTAATCTCCTGTGCGGAACCTTATAAAACCCCATCATAAAACCATTCTGACTCTGTCCGAAGATATCACTACTTTCCAAATGTGTTGCAATCGCATCTTTAATAACTGACTCTAGCATTTTCCCCATTACCAATGTCTGGTTAACTGGTCTATAGTTTCCCGTTTTCTCTCTCCCTCCCATCTTAAAAAGTGGGGTTACATTTGCCACCCTCCAATCCTCAGGAACTAATCCAGAATCTAAAGAGTTTTGAAAAATTATCACTGATGCATCCACTATTTCTTGGGCTACTTTCTTAAGCACTCTGGGATGCAGATTATCAGGCCCTGGGGATTTATCTGCCTTTAATCCCTTCAATTTACCTGACACAACCTCTCGACTTACATTTATTTCCTTCAGTCTTTCCCTCACATTATATCCTCAGTCCCCAACTATTTCCTAAAGGTTATTTATGTTTTCCTTAGTGAAGACAGAACTGAAGTAGTTATTTCAATGGTTTTCCATGTCCTTGTTCCCCATGATCAATGCACCTGTTTCTGAATGTAATGGACCCACATTTCTCTTTACTTATCTATAAAACCTTTTACAGTCATGTTTAATGTTCCCTGCAAGCTTTCTCTCATTACCACTTTTCCCTTTCTTAATTAATCCTTTTGCCCTCCTCTGTTGAACCCTGAATTTCTCCCAGTCCTCAGGAATACTGTTTTTTCCAGCTAATTTATATGCTGCTTCTTTGGATATTATTCTCTCCCTGATCTCCCTTGTTAGCCACAGATGCACGACCTTCCTTGATTTATTCTTTTTCCGAACAGGGATGTACAATTGTTTATTTAATCTGAGCTATCTTTAAATGATTGCCATTGCATTTCCACCATTAGTCCTTGAAGTATCATTTGCCAATCTATCATAGCCAATTCACGTCTCATATCCCTTCTTTAAGTTCAGAACTTTATATTTGAATGAACTCTGTCACTCTCCAACTGAATAAAGAATTCCACCATTTTGTGGTCATTCTTGCCCAAGAAGCTTCACACAAGATTGCTAACTAACCCTTCCCCAGTCTAGAATGGCCTGTTCCCTCACTGGTTCCTCGACATGCTGGTTTAGAAAACAATCCCACATACATTAGAAGAAATCCCCATCCTCATCACCCTGACCAATTTGGTTCACCCAACCTACAAGTAGATTAAAGTCTCCCATTCTCCCTTTGTTCTGCACATTTCCAATTTCCTGTTTAATGCCCTTCCTAACCTCACTGCTACTGTTAGGTGGCCTGTACACAACTCCCACGAGTGTCTTCTGCCCCTTCATGTTTCACAGCTCTACCCATGTCAATTCCACATCCTCCAAGCTAATGTCCTTCCTTTCTATTGCATTTATCTCACCGTAATATGGGGGGCGGGTGGAAAGGAGTCACCTCCTGCAGAAAATTGATGTCCTAAAAATTATAATAGGCAAAACATTATAAAAATTGTGGGATTGAAAGAGGGCAAAGGGGAGAAACCCTGTGGCCTTTTTCCAGCGCTGGCTGCCGGAGACCTTGGGGAGGGAGAAATTAGGGAAGTCAATGAATATAGAATGGGCCCATCGGTCCTTCTTCTCACGCCCGGACCCGGTCAAAGACCATGCTCAGTGCTGGTGATGCTGTTGCGCCATCAGGATCAAAAAAATATTTTGAATGTTGTGGTCGCGGGGGTGAAAGTGAGGGTGGGGGGGGGGGAGCCACTGGAACTGGATTGTAATAAAGTGTTTTTCAACTGTAAGTGGGACCCTCCTGCATCAAAGGAAAGAGCTGGAGCCAATAAAGAGGGTAGAAAGCAGAAGGGATACGAGAGTACAATTAGATACCCAGCACTGAATATATTGATGTGGGGTTTGGGGTTGGGTGGGGGTGAGAATATTCTTCTCTGATGCAAAGGAAGCCTCGCAGTTTGTCAGGCAGCTTCCAGTTTGTAATAAAGATGGCATTCGGAAATGAAGTCATTATACCAATGGAGAAGATAACTTACAATTTACGGGATATATTATGTATTTAAAAAGATTTGGAGCCAGTATTTGGATTATTTCAATTTGAAAATTTAAGGCTGATCTTGAGCGCTGCTGGATCTCCTCACTATACAGTAAATTAATGATGTGAGATATTCTCCTTATCTATTTTCTTTCTTATCTTTTTTTCTATCTGGGGGTAGGTGGATTAGAGTTAGAATAGTTGGAGGGGTAATGTTTAGGGGGGAGGGGAGTTTAAGGTGTTTTTTTTAGGATCTTTGCAGCTCTTTTTAGGTTAATTCTTTGTAACCACGAATTATTTTAATATTTTGTTAACATTTAAATTATGTAATTGTATTTATTACTTGGTTTTCTAATAAATATTTTTAAAAATGCTCTGTTCAAAGATGGAGGGGAAATGATAGAAAAAAAACACCGAGAAGTTTGTAAAGATAGGGGCATACAGAGAATAAGTAGTGGGAAATCTCTGAAATGCATATACTTTAATGCTAGCAAAATTGTAAGGAGGGTGGATGAGCTGAGGGTGTGAATTGACACTTGGCAGAATGACGTGGTAGCGATTAGTGAGACATGGTTGCAGGACAGATGGGATTGGCAGCTAAATATTCTGGATTTCATTGTTTTAGGTGTGATAGAATTGGAGGGGCAAGAGGGGGTGGTGTAGCATTGCTTGTCAGGGAAAATATTACAGCGGTGCTTAGGCAGAATAGATTGGAGGGCTCATCCAGGGAGTCTGTATGGGTAGGAATGAGGAATGGGAAAGGGGTAGTCACACTTATAGGGGTATATTTATACCTAGTGGGGAACAAGAACTGGAGGAGCAAATTTGTAGGAAGATAGCAGATATTTGTAATAAGCACAGGGTTGTGATTATTGGAGATTTTAATTTTCCACATATAGATTGGGAAACCCATTCTGTGAAAGGGCTGGATGGATTGGAGTTTGTAAGGCTAGTTTTTTAGAGCAATATGTACTGGAGAAGGGGCAGTGCTGGATCTACTGTTGGGGAATGCAGGTGATGGAGGGATGTGTTGGGGAGCACTTTGGATCCAGTAATCATGGTGCCATTAGCTTCAATATAATTATGGAAAGGGATAGGTCAGGATCTAAGATTGAGGTTTTCAAGTGGGGAAAAGCTAGATTTGAGGAGACATGAAAGGATTTACAAGGAGTGGATTGGGTCAATTTGTTTTATGGGAAGAATGTAGTAGAGAAATGGAGGTCTTTTAAATTTGAGATTTTGAGGGTAAAAAATCTTTATGTTCTTGTCAAGATAAAAGGCATAATCAAAAGTTTGAGAGCCATGGTTTTCAATGGATATTGGAAACTTAGTTTGAAAAAAGAGGGAGACCTATAATAAATATAAGAAACAAGGAATAAAGGAGATGTTCAGAGAATACATTGAATGTAAAAAGAATCTTAAGAAAGAAATTAGGAAAGCAAAAAGAAGGTACGAGATGGCTTTAGCAAACCGTGAAAATAAATCCAAAAGGTTTCTATAAATACGTTGATAGCAAAAGGAGAGTCGGGGAGCTGGATGAGTGAGGCCATGACAGATACTCACTGTTCACTGCCCAGGAGACAGGAAAAGCAGACACTGAGGTGTAGAGTGGAGGAGCAGTCAGGTCACAGATTCACAGATCCACATGGGAATGGCAGAGACAAAGGACGAGCATGTTTGGTACAATCTCTGTCTTCTCCATCTCTCCACATCAATCTGCAAACCACAAGAGAAGTCGATGAGATCAGCTCTCATCCTTCTCAACTCCAGCAAGTGTAGACCTACACCACTTCAGACCTTAAACCCCCCCCCCTCCCCCACTGAGAACACAGGACTCACCCACAACACTGAAAACACGGGACCCGCCCCACCTCCCCCCCGAAAACATGGGCCCCAATCCCCTCCCACTCAGAATGCAGGCCCAACACTCCCTCCCCCTTCAGAACATGGGACCCATCCCTCCCTCTCCCCTCAGACCGTGGGAACAACCACCCCTCAGAACACCGGAACCACCACCACTCAGACCGCGGGACAACCCCCACAGACCGTGGAACACCCCCCTCCTCCCTCGCAGACCGAGGGACTCCCCTCCCCCTCAGACTGTGCGACTGATCCTCCCTCCCAAGACTGCAGGACCCTCCCACCCACAGCCCGCAGGATCCACCCCCCCCAGACAGTGGAACGACCCCACTTAAAACACGGGAACCCCTCCTCCACCTCAGACTGTGGGTCCCCCTCTCCTACTCAGACCGTGGGAACCCCTCCCCCTTAAGCCAAATGACCCCCCCAGTCTGCGGGACACTCCCTCACCCTTCCCCTCCAGACCGTGGAACACTTACTTCCCCCTCCTCCTACCCCCCCAGTCCATGGGACCCTTCACCCCTTCCCATTCGCCCTCCTCCCCCTTCACCATCACCCCTCCTCCAACTCACCCTTCCCCTTCACTGTCCCCCTTCCTCCTTCTCACCCATCCCCCTTCCCATTCGCCCTCCTCTCCCTCACTCTTCCCCTTTCCCATTCGCCCTTCTCCCCCTCACCCTTCCCCCTTCACTATCACCTGCCTCCCCCTCCCCTTCACTATCCCCCCTCCTCCCCTTCACCCCTCCCCATCCCTTCACCCCTCCCCATCCCCCTCACCCTTCCCCCACCTCCCCCTCACCCTTCCTCCTTCACCGTCCCCTCCTCCCCCCTTCCCATCAACCCTCCTCCCCCTTCCCATCAACCCTCCTCCACCTCACCCTTCACCATCCCCCTCCTCCCCATCCCCCTCACCCTTCCCCCACCTCCCCATCCCCCCTCACCCTTTCCCCACCTCCCCTACCCTTCCCCCTCCTCCCCTTCACCCCTCCCCTTCACCCCTCCCCATCCCCCCTCTCCTTTCCCCCTCCACCCCTCCCTGTCTACCCTCCTCCTCCTCCCCGTCCGCTCTCCTCCCCCTCACACTTCCCCCTTCATCCTTCCCCGTCCCCCTCCTCCTCCCCCTCATCCTTCTCCTTTCACCCCTCAGTCCCCCGTCCTCCCCCTTCATGCCTCCCAGTCCCCCCTCCTCATCCTGGTCCCCCATCATCCTCAGCTTTCCCCCTCCACCCCACCCCACCCACCCTCCTCCCTCTCCCCTTCATGCCTCCCCGTCCCCCTCACCATTCCACCTCCTCCCCTTCACCCATCCCCAATCCCCCTCCTCCCCTTCACCCCTTCACACCTCCTCCCCTTCATCCCTCCCCATCTGCCCTCCTGTCCCTCCCTGTCCGCTCTCCTCCCCCTCACACTTCCCCCTTCATCCTTCCCCGTTCCCCCCTCCTCCTCCCCTCATCCTTCTCCTTTCACCCCACTAAGTCCCCCGTCCCCGTCCCCCTTCATGCCTCCCCGTCCCCCTCCTCATCCCGGTCCCCCATCATCCTCAGCTTTCCCCCTCCACCCCTCCCCATTCACCCTCTTCCCCTCCACCCCTCCCCATCTGCCCTCCTCCCCCTCTACCCCTCCCCATCCACCTTCCTCCCCCTCCCCCATGCCTCCCCGTCCTCCCTCCTCATCTCGGTCCCCCATCATCATCAGCTTTCCCCCTCCACCCCTCCCCATCCGCCCTCCTCCCCTCCCCCCTCCTCATCCGCCCTCCTCCCCTCCCCCCTCCTCATCTGCCCTCCTCCCCTCCCCCCTACTCATCCGCCCTCCTCCCCTCCCCCCATCCGCCCTCCTCCCCCTCCCCCCTCCCCATCCGCCCACCTCCCCCTCCCCTTCATGCCTCCCCGTCCACCTCTCCCTCCCCTTCATGCCTCCCCGTCCACCCCCTCATCCCAATCCCCCATCATCCTCAGCTTTCCCCCTCCACCCCTCCCCATCCACCCTCCACCCCCTCCTCAGCTTTCCCCCTCCACCCCTCCCCATCCACCCTCCACCCTCCTCCCCCTCCCCACCCGCCCTCCTCCCCCTCCCCACCCGCCCTCTTCCCCCCTCCCCATCCGCCATCCTCCCCCTCCCTTTCATGCCTCCTCGTCCACCCCCTCATCCCAGTCCCCCATCATCCTCAGCTTTCCCCCTCCACCCCTCCCCATCCATCCTCCACCCCTCCCCATCCATCTTCCACCCCTCCCCCCTCCTCCCCCTCCCCACCCGCCCTCCTCCCCCTCCCCACCCGCCCACCTCCCCTTCATGCCTCCCCGTCCACCACCTCATCCCAGTCCCCCATCATCCTCAGCTTTCCCCCTCCACCCCTCCCCATCCATCCTTCACCCCTCCCAATCCATCCTCCACCTCTCCCCATCCATCCTCCACCCCTCCCCATCCATCCTCCACCCCTCCTCCCTCCCGCCCTCCTCCCCCTCCCCACCCGCCCACCTCCCCCTCCCCTTCATGCCTCCCCGTCCACCACCTCATCCCAGTCCCCCATCATCCTCAGCTTTCCCCCTCCACCCCTCCCCCTCCACCCTCCTCCCCCTCCCCTCCACCCTCCTCTCCCTTCACCCCCCTCCTCTTCCACCCTCACCCTTCTCCACTTCACCCCGTCCCCCACCCGCCCGCCCCCAGAACACGGGACCTCAGGCTGCTCTGGTCCCGCTGAGCCCGGGCCAAATCTCACTTCGACACCCAGGTTCCCAGCGCCTCCCCGGGCCGGGCTCGTCACTGGGGGAACCACGTTCAGGACACGACACGTCTCTGTGACGTCAGATCGCACTCTTCTGCCGGCGGCTGCGTCGCCCTCGACGGGTCGGCAGCAACCCGGGACGGGTGGGGGGACGGGGCTGTCAATCAGAGGAGGCGGGGTGGAAAGAGCTGTCAATCAGAAGGGACAGGCCAGAGGGAGCTTTCATTCAGGGAAGGTGTCAGAGGCAGGGCGGTCCAGAGGGAGCTGTCAGAGGAGCAGAGATGCAGTGAGCTGTCAATCAGACGCAGGGCAGGCCAGAGGGAGTTGTCAATCAGAGGAGGTGGGGCAGAGTGAGCTGTCAATCAGAGGCGGGGGGGGGGCAGAGTGAGCTGTTAATCAGAGGCGGGGGGGGGGCAGAGTGAGCTGTCAATCAGAGGCGGGGGGGGGCAGAGTGAGCTGTCAATCAGAGGCGGGGGGTGCAGAGTGAGCTGTCAATCAGAGGCGGGGGAGGGCAGAGTGAGCTGTCAATCAGAGGCGGGGGGGGGGCAGAGTGAGCTGTCAATCAGAGGCGGGGGGGGGGCCAGAGGGAGCTGTCAGTCAGAGGAGTGTCCGGCCCAGGTCAGCGTGACGTTTCCAGGTGAAATTTGCCCCTGGGGAATCAAAGTGTTAATCGTGACTGGTAAGAAGGTGGAATAAAGCAGCAACTCTCGGCCCTTTCCAACTGTCATGTAAAATGGTGTTAACAGGCAATTTGCACAGTTAGCGACCCGGGTACAGGGCGAATAGAAAAGGTCCAAATAGGTCAACCTGGTGAGATCCCAATAGGGTCCCTGACCTACTTCTGAGGTTGTCAGGGAACCGAGTGAAACTTACCCGGGTGTCCTGCTCTGGCAGTTTGAAAGGGTAATGGCCACCCCGGTTACATTGGAGACGTCAGCAGGCCAGTAACTAGGAAACCTCTGGCTGGGGGTGGGGGAGAGTGGGGGTCTGCGATTGGGGGGAGTAGGGGTCAGTGATTGATGGGGAGAGTGGGGGGACTGTGATTGGGGGAGAGTGGGGGGCTGTGATTGGGGGGAGAGTGGGGGGCTGTGATTGGGGGGAGTAGGGGTCAGTGATCGATGGGGAGAGTGGGGGGACTGTGATTGGGGGAGGGGAGAGTGGGCGGAACTGCAAAATGTACCTTTGTGAATTAGAGCAAATTCATCTGTTAATCTAGCCGTTTGTCGTCTCTTTCGTCCAGGTATAATTTAATCTCCTTTGGGACACACCTTTTAATTTCCTCAATTAACATCAATTCTCCCAGTCTGTCAAAATCATTATTTATTCCTTTTGAGCTGCACCAACAGTCAAAACATAGAGTTTTTTTTCCAGAGCAAACTCCATATAAGATTGATTTCATGTTTTCACCAAACTCCTAAATTTTTGTCTATATGATTCTGGAACCAACTCATAGGCTTTCAATACTGTTTGTTTACCAGTATCATAATTTACCACTTGCTCTGTAGTCAACCTAGAGGATGCAATTTGTGCTTTTCCCTTCAATACATTTTGGAGCATAAGAGGCCATTTTTCTTTTGGCCATTTTGAACTCTCAGAAACCTTTTCAAAATGCTGAAAATATGGATCTATATCTCCCTCATCAAAAGGAGGCACTAGATTTACCCCTCTACTACCCAAAAACCTCTCTCCAGGAGTTACAGCCTCAATCCTCTTAACTCTCTCCATCTCCATCCTTAACTTCTCGAATTGAAACTGTCTGTCCTTTTCAATCTGTTCCATCATATTTTCTTTCTTTCATCCTCCTCCCTCCATTTTTCAGCTTCGTCCAACTCATATTGTCTCAGTTTTTCAACTTTGTCTGCCTCATATTGTCTCCGTTTTTCTGATTCCTTTGCCTCATTTTGTTGTTTCTGCAACTCAAAGTTCCAACACCCTCCATTTTTCTCTTTCCTCTTCCACCCTTCAGTTCTCTCATTTCCAATTGCAATTCAACAGATCTATCCTCCGGAAAATTTTCTAAGTCTTTATCAACAAATTATCCCTCACCTATATATTTCACTCTAATCCTTGGTATTTGTATTTTCCTCATCCAATGCTTAACTTCACTCAGCTTTAATGCCTGAGATACAACTATCTTTTCTCTTGCTCTGGAGGTGATGAATGTACTGACATCCATTGCTACTGTTTTCCACACACACAAGCTTTAAATTAGCTCGGAAAAACCAATTAACTAATTAATCACAAAAACTCCAGAAGTTTACGATTGCAAAACTCCATATATTTCAATCCGAGAAGGATGAATCCCCACTTGGTTACGAGTCCAGAGGACTCCAAAACCCAGTAGCAATAGAAATTCACCATCAATGGTTACTTAAACAAAAGTTGCTTTTAATTATCTTTAAACATGAAAACAGGATCAAACTTTAACTTATTACTATTAACTTAACCTAATTTAACCCCCTTCTAATTCTAAGCACACGTGTATCTAAGTTCAAAAGAAGTTCTTTGATTCACAGTGCAATCTTATTTTTCACTCCTCCAAGTTCACCGGTATCAGACAATTCTTATACTGTGCACAGAATTTAACATTCATGAATTTCACCAGGCTCTGGTGCTTGAATGGTAAATGGTTACTGCTCAGGAAGGTTCTTGTCAGTTTTCAGAGAGATTTGTTGCTCCCTTCTGATCAGCCACTTCAGTGTCTTGCTGAAGAAACATGCCCCTTCAGGGCTTTCTAGATGATAACCTCTTTATTTCAGGTCACCACAGATTTCCTTTTTGTTTCCCTTATTTCAAGTGAAACATTATACAGCCAGCCATCTCCTATGTAACAATATAACTGTTTACAGCTCGGAAACAGGCCATATCAGCCTTTCAAGTCTGCACCGGTTCACTTGAACAACTCCACTAGTTCCCCCTCCCACTATCCACCCTTAACCCTCCAATCCCCTCATATCCATGTACACATCCAACCTTCTCTTGTATGTTCCACAAGGGCTTTGACCAGACTGAACTAAGAACTCACAACCCATCTTCAAAATGCCATTTTTCCACAAGTTTGCCAGCTTGTCCTGTTTCAGTCCCACCTGCTGCTGCTGAACTGTAACTCAATTCTCTCTCTCTCTCATTCAGAGAAAACCACATGACCCTCTTAGAACAGCCAACTGCACTCTGACAGGCTGCGGTTCTGGACCTAATCTTCTGAGTTCGTTCATCTGTTGCTTTCCAAAACAATAATCTATTAGTCCACACCATGTCCAATTAACACCTACTTGTGAAGTTCCTATAAGAATCTTTCAAAGTTTTTGCAAAGGCACTCAGAGCCTAAACTGTCTGGCCTGAGCTAAGGTCAAGCATTTTAAATGAGATCTGTTTTGAAGTGTTTGTATCTGTATGTGACATAACATAAGCATAATATATTAGTTTTAGATCTAACTATTTCCCCTTCCATCTGAATGAGAAATTCAATCATACTATGATCGCTATTTCCCAGATGCTCTCTGACTATTACATCATTTACTCTACCTATCTCATTGCACAACACGAGATCCAGGAGAGCATTTTCTCTTGTTGGTTCCTCAACATGTTGCTCAAGAAAGCTATTGCGGATGCATTCTATGAAGTCCTCTTCCAGACTCCCACGACAAACTTGATTTTCCCAATCTATGTGGAAGTTATAGTCCCCCATGACTACTGCCAATCATTATTACATGCCTCACTTATCTCTATTTATTTCCTGTGCCACTAAATTCTTGTTATTTGGTGGGCGAGAGATAACACCCACCAATAATTTTTTCCCTTTGTTATTCTTTATCTCTACCCAAATGGACTCAACATTATGCTCTTTAGATCTTATATCATCCCTCACTTCTGCCTAGAGCTCATCTTTGATTAAGAGTGCAACTCCATCTCCCTTACCATCCTGTCTATCTCTTTGCACCCCCTGATACCCTTGAAAGTTTAATTCCCATTTAGGGTCGCCACGTTTCCATGATGGTGACCCAATCATAGGGTACCGATTTGCGCCTCAAGTTCACTAACTTTATTTCTAATACTGCAGGCATTCAGATAAAGTGCCCTTATGCTCTTTATCCTTTTCTGTAACCTTTTCTTTTGATTTTTCTGCCCACTATTTTTCTTTGTAATTTTCTTAACACTATCATTGACCTGAAAACTCACTGCACTATCTGATTTTTTACTTTCTCCTCCCAACATTACTTTTCCTAGTTTACTTTTCCTGCCCATTACTTCATCTTCCCTACCCTTTTCCCTATCACTCTGGTTCCCATACCCCTGCCAAATTAGTTTAAACCTTGCCCCACTGCTGTACCAAACATACTTGCCAAAATGTTGACACCTTTTGGATTTAGGTGCAACCCGTCCTTCTTGTAAAGATCATGACTTCCCCAAAAGAGATCCCAACGATCCAAGAAGCCAAATCCTTGCCCTGTACACCAGCCCCTCAGCCACTCGTTCATTTTCCTTATCCTTACATTCTTTTCATTACTTGCATTTGGAACAGGTACTAATCCCAAGATCACCACCCTAGTGTTCCTGTCTTTCAGTTTTCATCCCAGCTCACTGTAATCCCTTTTCATTACCTCCTCCCTTTTCTTGTCAATGTCGTTTGTACCCACATGTACCAAGACATCAGGCTGCTCTCTCTCTCTCCTCTCAGAATATTTTGGACCCGATTTGTGATATCTTGTACCCTTGCACCAGGGAGGCAGCACACCATGCGGGTATACTTATCTGGCTCACAGAACCTCCTGTCTGTACCCCTGACAATGGAGTCCCCAATAACTACTGCATTTCTCCTTTTCCTTTTCTTTTGCACCACTCTGCCAGGCTCATTGCCATTGACCTGGTGCCCATGGCCATCTTCTGTCCGGTCATCTCCCTCAACAGAATCCAACACAACATAACTGTTGCTGAGTGGGATAATCACTTGTGTGCTCTCCGTTTTTGTTGCTATTTTCTTTCCTCCCCTGACGGTTTCCCACATACCTGACACAGGTTCTGGAGTACTTATCACCCTGAAAGTTGAGTCGATTAACTCCTCACTCTCCCTTACAAGCCGCAGGTCATCAATCTGCAACTCCATATCCCTAATTCACTCCCTTAGTAACTGCATCTCGGTACACCTGGTGCAGATATGGCTAATTGGGAGGGTGGAGGTCACCCATTGTTCCCACATCTGACACCCAGTACAGAGCACTAACCCTATTGGCATGACTGAATATGAAGGCAAATAACTCAGCTTCCCTTTTTCCTTGCCTGCTTCACTCACTGAGCCGCTCCTCACTGGCCGCTCCCTCCCCTTTCACTCCTTTTATTGGCCCCTTGACCAATTTTCAGCAAGCTCCTCCTCCTCTGACTCACAGCCCAACTCTCTCCAAGCTCCTTCTCCGACTCCCAGCCAAACCAAGTAGGCCCAAGCCCCAGAGTGGCGGATGGCTGGAAGTGCTATCTGTCTAATGTTTCACTTGGAATAAAAGGCCCAGAAAGGAACTCTTTGGTAGTCTGAAAGAAAGAGGTTATCATCTGGAGAACCCTGATGGAGCAAATTCATCAGCGAGACATTGAGGTGACTAATGGTGGTACCTCAGTTGTGGAAATCCTGGAACAGCAAATCTCTCTCTGCAAACCTACAAGAACCTTCCTGAGTGGTAAACATTTACCTTTCGAGCACCAAAGCCTGGTGAACTTTACATAAGTTAAATTCTGTGCACAGTCTAAGAATTGCCTGCAACCAGAGAACTTGGAGGAATGAGAAGTGAGATTGGACTGTGAACCAAAGAACTATTCTGAACTTAAACACCCATTACATACACATGCGCTTAGAATTAGAAGAGGGTTAATTTAATAGTAGACAAGTTTAAGTTTGATTCTGTTTTCATGTTTAAAGATAATTAAAAACAACTTTTCTTTAAGTAACTACTTGTTGTGGTGAATATCTATTGCTGCTGGGTTTTGGGGTCCTTTGGGCTCGTAACAGTACCCCTATATGTCATGGACATGAAGGGACCAACACTATTTGGAAGAAACTGGCTATCACATATTCAGTTAGACTGGGTTAAGATTGGATCAATAATGAACTTAAGCCAGGAAGAGCAGGCGCAGCGAAAACTTGAACAAGTTCTCAAGAAGTATCAAATGGTTTTCTAAAAAAGCCTCGATAAAATCCAGGGTTCCGGTTGAAACTACAACTGAAACTGTGGAACCGGTTCTTTAAACCTGGAACGGTACCCTTTGCAATAAAATGAAAGATTGAATCAGAACTTGATAGATTAGAAAACGAGGAAATACTGAAACAAATTCAATACAGTGACTGGGCAGCTCCCATCATTCCTGTGCAAAAGACCAACAGAGAAATGTGAATTTGTGGTAATTACAAAGTCACCATTAACTAGGCTCTGCAGGGACCTGAACATCCTATGCCCAAAGCAGAAGAATTATTCCAGGTAAAGAAATTCACAAAACTGGATTTATCACAGGTATACCAACAAATAGACTTGGACGAGAATTCAAAGAAATACGTGGCAATCAATATTCACTTAGGGCTATTTCTTTCTTTGGCTTGGCTTCGCGGACGAAGATTTATGGAGGGGGTAAAAAGTCCACGTCAGCTGCAGGCTCGTTTGTGGCTGACAAGTCCGATGCGGGACAGGCAGACACGGTTGCAGCGGTTGCAGGGGAAAATTGGTTGGTTGGGGTTGGGTGTTGGGGTTTTTTTTACTTAATACCCAAATGCTGCAGAGAATATCAGCAGGCCTCGGCAACATTTCAAGCGACCATGGACAAATTATTACATGGCATCAATGTAGGCTGTTACCTCGATGACTTCATCATTCAAGGTTAGAACAACTGTGAGCACCTATCGAACCTAAAAAAAGCTCCTATCTGTGACAGGACAAGTGTGTATTTATGGGACATACCCCTGTCACCTGCCTGAGCTTCACAATTAGTGAAGGAGTCCGAATGGACAAGGCTGGTACCGAAATGGTCTAGAGCACCCTACCCAACAAATCGAGCTGAATTGCAGTCATTCTTGGGTTCAGTTAACTGTTACCAGAGGCACATTCCAAATATGTCAACACTCTGCAACCCATTCAATCAATCGTTGAGAAAAGACCAAAAATGGTGTTGGAATAAGGAGACTAATAACGCAGTGGATTACTTGAAAAAACTATTAACGACCAGTGACAATGTTCTCACCATCTATAATCCAGGAAAAGAAATAACCCTTGCAGTGGATACTTCACCAGTGGCATTGGGAGCAGTTCATTTCACAGGTAACGGAAAGAGGAGAAGAACCAGTGGCTTATGCCTCCCAGTCTTTGATGACTTGTGAACGTAATTATGCCCAGCTGGAGAAAGAAAGGCTTGCCATAATATTTGGTGGTCAAACAATTTCACCAATACTTATACACCAGTTTCTTAGTAACAGACAACAAACCACAAAGTTTGATTTTGGGCCCTAAAAAGGGGATACCAGTGCTAGCTGCAAAAAGAATTCAAGGTGGGCCATGCTGCTCACCACATATGATTATGATTTGAAACACAAAACAGACATTCTATCTCACTTACTTCTACCAGAAACAGAGCAGGAATACAAAATAATTAATTGGCTGGCAGAGGCTAAAGCTGTTGATCAAGAACAGCTTCGTCGCTTACCAATTACAGCAAAGTCCGAAAATAAGCCATTGTGGCGGCCTGCAATTGCGGAGATCGGGCCGGCACATCGCGCAGCAGCAGACGCGGACAGAGATCACTAAAGCGACTCCCAGGACAACTAACTGGCTGGGGCAGCACCAGACCTAAAATGGCATTGGTCAAGCTGCCCAGCTAACTCAGCAGTAACAGGCTGGGGAAGAAGGCCATTCGTATGCATGGATGTTCCCGCCTGCTATTGTTATTCAGTCAATCAGCAAAAAAATGGCAGGAACTTGAACAGTATAAAAGCAGCCTTTCCAGCCCTAATAAAGAAGTGAGCTTAACCTGCCACACTGTGTGTTTCTTTCTAGCGGTTGGCTACACTATCTTATCAAGGGTCTTTTACTTCACATCAAATGGATGGCCAGAAGCTGAAATGATATCGGAAGAACTAAAACCCTATCATACAAGGCATCATGACTAAGGAAGGTTATTTTTTGTGGGGAACCAGGACAATCATGCCTACAAAATGGCAGGGAGCCATATTACCAGAGCTCCACAACAATCACCCAGGAATGGTTCAAATGAAGGCACTGGCACATATGCATGTCCAGTGGCTCTCAAGAGACATTAATATTGATCAGACGGTAAGGAGATGTAGCATTTGATAAGATATACTACCCAAAGCCCCTCAAGCTGAGGCTAACCCATGGAAATGGCCCTCACAACCACGCAATAGGGCTCGCATTGATTTCACTGGTCCTTTTATGAGAGAAAACTTCCTTATTGTTGTAGATGCACAATCAAAATGGCCAGTAATGTCACACATGATAAAAACAACAATGTACCAGACAATTGAAAGACTACGAAGTATATTTGCATCATATGGATTGCCAATTGAACTAGTTTCTGATAATGGACCATGGTTTGTATTGGAGGTTTTTAATGAATTCCTACACAATAACAATATACAACATGTCTTATCAGCACCCTACCATCCAAGCTCAAATGGGGAAGCAAAACGTTTTGTACAAACCTTCAAAAGGGCAATGAGACTAAGAAACACGTAAATGCATCATGGAACCCCAAAATTGCAGATTTTCTGTTTCTGTTGAGCTATAGAAACACATCTCAGTCTACTACAAGAGAACACCAGCAGAATTGATGTTTGGGGGATGTAAACTAAGAACAAGACTTTCTACAGTACACCCAAACATTGGCCGTCAAATGAAACAATCAACATCTCCCAGTAATCCTACTAGGTCTCTAGAAGTGAGAGAACCAGTGCCGATATGAGACTGACGGGAAAATAGGGGGCCACTGGTGAGAGGGGTTATCCTTAAGAAATTGAGTACTTGTTCTGGTGGGAACTAAAATATGGAAATGGCACATCGACCAATTGAGAGCAGTGGATGATCCCAGGGCCCCGCCCACTGCTCATGAGCCTGATGAGATTCCAGAACCTAATATTGACGTTCCAGAAATCATTTCAGAAAGTGAGTCTCCTTCATTGTTGACTGCTCAACCAAGCACCCCTCAACTGTGCAGCCCTATGGCTCCAAAGAGCAGCCCTACACTACGTCCTATCCACAGGGCAGTCCTATTCAAAATCCCAAAGGGGTACACCAAAGACAGTTCACAATCCTTACCAAAAAGGGAGGTGTCACCCCAGAATGCAAATACTTTCTAGAAAAGTCATGAACTACCCCGACACCTTCTACCTCTCTAAGCCGATCCGAGAGAGAGAGGTCCTCCAGAATGACTGAAGGACTATGTGCAGTGACCGACCAGTCTATCCTCTAATTTTTATGCTATTCTGTAATTGTAATCCCCATCATTTGTCTAGGGGTACAACGTAGTTTTTGTAGTTTAGTCTAAGTGTTATTTTCACAGAGCTGGGGGGGAGGGAATATTACACATATACATACGCCTGCATGTGTATGCTGTCATCACGCTGGACGTGATGTTGTCATTTATATACTTCATGTCTCTGTGTACTTATGGATTACTATATTATGAATACATTACAACAGGGGAGAAGGCAGAGGGTTTCTCTCTGACAGGAGTACTTGCTGGGCTGGCTGGTACACTGTCTGACCTGTACCTTGATGGACATTGAATTAAAATGGTTGTGACCAGTAGATTTTGGCCTCATTCTTGAATTCCAAAGCACCTTCTGGATGACGTAATCTCCCACCCAACAGTATGTAGCTGCCTGAATGTCTTCTAAAAACACCTCAACCACTGTAATGCTGATATTTTCTTGAAGGTGGAGCTGAAGTTGCTCCAAAACAAATACAGCTGCCTAAACAAACTTTGAATGACTGTGCAAAGGGCCAATGTGTGTGTGTGTGCAGTAAACCTATTCTCGTTATTAATAGGAGTATCAGTATACCTGCCACATTGACCACCGCCAGTGGGCTGATATTGCCTCCAACTGTGCATCTTGGCGCCTCACAGTTCGGCGGGCTGCAACCTCCTTTGAAGACCGCAGAGCCCACCTCACTGACAAAAGACAAAGGAGGAAAAACCCAACACCCAACCCCAACCCACCAATTTTCCCTTGCAACTACTGCAACTGTGCCTGCCTGTCCTGCATCGGACTTGTCAGTCACCAACGACCCTGCAGCAGACGTGGACATACCCCTCCATAAATCTTCGTCCGTGAAGCCAAGCCAAAGAAGAAGTATAGATGTTCACAAAATAACCATCACTTTAAATGAACACACGGGTGAGTGTGAAAGGTTCAGCTTTTTGACTAGATACGGGTGAAGAGAAAAAAGCATTTTCAGGAAATTCAGAATCAAACAACAGCTCAGACAAAGCATCGCTGACCAGGACAGTTGGAGGAAGATTTGCTCTCGGTGAAGGAACAGGGGAAACTGAAGGGAACCAAGAGATACAGAAGCTGTCAATGCAGGGAGAGCAGCAGGGGAGAAGGGATACAGCAGGGAAACCATGAAGACGTCGTGGAGGTCGGGCAATTCGATTATTGTCAGTCTGTTCAAAATTGCTTCCTTCATACATCGGTAAGCCAGCCTGGGGTTGGGATCCCATGGGGATCATTCTGCCAGCATGGACTGGGTGTGTTTTCTTTCCAGTTTTTTCCCCACTTGGAACCACTATCTTTGGTAACAAGCTCACACGGCTTGTCGTGTTTCCCCCGCCACCCCACCCCACAGGCCATATTTCTTCGCCCAGTTAGTCAGCGTTGCCCTTAACCTTATCCATATTCTCTGTAACCTCATTACACGTTTTATCTCTGTATTCTCCTGGCTTCCTTGATGTACCTTCTCCTCTTTAATCTACCAACTGCACTACACCGATCGCTGGCCAGTTATTCCCACTCTGAATAGACCGAGTCCTCAGGCCAATTCCCTAAATAGACTGAGGCCCCTGACTCACTGTCCAATTCCCCACCCCCCAATAGTCGGAGGCCCCTGACTCACTGACCAATTCCCCACTCCCCCAATAGACTGTGGCCCCTAACCCACTGTCCAGTCTCTACCCCTCCCCCTGAATAAACTGAGGCTCCTGATTCGCGGGCCGATTCCCAATTACCCCAACAAACTGAGTTCAACCAGACTCACTACCCAATCCTTCCCACTGATAACAGACGGAGTCACGCAGCTCAATTCCCAAATAGACTGAGTTCAGTTCAATTGACTGAGTATCCCGAACTCGCTGCCCAATTAAAACAAACTAACCTCATACAATCCAATTCCTTCCTGCGGGTCCTTTTGCGGATCCCGTCGAGGCATTCCGGTCAACGTCAGGCAAGGACTGGACCACCAAGGGATCAACAGTGGGAGACCAAGGTAAAGTTCCACTGGGGGCCGGCCCTATCTTCCTCTGTTTCTCGGACACTGGCTCGGCCACTTATTCAGCCCGAACTTGATCCATGATTCCTGTCTTGAGATCCTGCCGACTTCACCATAAGTTGAAGATAGACCTGAAGTTATTCCAAAACAAGTACAGCTGAGTCAACAAAGTTCTAACGATTTTGCAAAACTTGAGAATTCTGTTCCAGCAGGAAAACAAGCTGCTAACTCGCTCCTAGATCCTCGGCTTGGGGCAGCGCTGTGGGACTCAGGCAGCAGCTGCTCCGCCGGTGGGCCAGATTGCACATGGTTGTGGTGGCGCCATGGTTGTGGTGGCACCATGGTTGTGGTGGTGGCCAGCTCCTTCGGTTTGGAGACGGTGAGTGTGGCAGGTTGTACAGAAAGGACTGGGATTCGGCCCAAACGCGGCTTCACGGGTTTAGCGTGACCACTCTTTCTTCGTCCTTTATGGACCCAAACGGTCGTGTTGTGACTGTATGAAGGACCAACTCATGGCTCATCAATTCACAGCCCAATAGATGCTCTGGACCATTCGAAGGGACTGCTTTTTTAAGGATATACAGATATCCCTTCAAATTCTCTCAGCATTCATCCTAGTTTTACAGCCGATAACGAGCCCCCAAGACAGGACCGTGGCCACTAATGTCCCTGTGTCCCTTCCAGGCCACATTGAAACTGACCCTTGCATTCTGAAATCTCCTTTCTCAGTTTGGGGACCTATGGGCAGCTCCCTTTTGCCCCCATTATTATGATTCATTCTGCCCACCCCCCCCTCACCCCCACAGGGGCCATGAGAGGAATTCCCCAATGAAGAGGCGAGAGCGGGTCCCCGTTGGCCCGTTTCCCGGCCCCAATGCGGTTCCTCCCCAACAAGCAACAACTCGGCCCCGGAGCCACAGATCAGCAGTTCGGGCCCCAGCAGCTGCTTCCCGCCCTCATACATATTCATGAGTTCAACCTGGACAGAACTGCCCCAAATCCCCGACTCACCAGCGAACCCTCTTCACGCACACTGCAGGGATCCAACATGGCGGCCCGGCACGTGACCACCATCGGCTCATCAGAGGAACGGCACATACACCAGCCGGCCAGCAGGTGGAGCAGGGAACCACCAGTGACGTCACCTGTCACATTTGTGGCCCGAAATGTGAAGTTAATAAAACATTAAACACAAGTTTATCAGGTAAAATTCTCAGGGTCTTTATTCTCCGGTTTCCTTTGTTCTCTTGCTTGTGCTCTTATCTCCCTCTCTCATACCATGTGACTTCTGGTACATCTCATACATATTCATTATCATGACATCACCTTCCTCTGATCTTTCCTCAGATCATCTCCCTCTGTCACCCTGGTCTCTTCATTCCCCTCCCCCCACCCCACGATCCCCCCCTGGTCCCACCCTGATCTTACCCTGGTCCCCCCTGAATCAACAGGGGTTTCCCCACCCCCCATCTCCAACATTTACCTCCCCACAAACTAGATCCTCTCCCACTGTCACCATGTCCTCACCCTGAATCAACAGGGCTTCCCCATCTCCAGCATTTAGCTCCCCACAAACCAGACCATCTCCCACTGTCGCCAGTAATGATACTGATCATGCTTGCTTGGCCACTGGCAAGGCCTTGATTTTAGTTCCTGTTTGATTAAACTTCACTGACATAGAGGTTAGACTGTAGTATGCAGGATCTGTAATGGAGGCTTGCAGCCTCGTAGCAAACCTCATGGTGCTGTTTACAACAACATTAAAGTACCTTTTGCATGAGTTTTTCAAGCTTTGTTGGGACCAAGGAAAACTGCCTCAGGATCTTCGTGATGCCACCATCATCACCCTGTACAAAAACAAAGGCGAGAAATCAGACTGCTCAAACTACAGGGGAATCACGTTGCTCTCCATTGCAGGCAAAATCTTCGCTAGGATTCTACTAAATAGAATAATACCAAGTGTCGCCAAGAATATTCTCCCAGAATCACAGTGCGGCTTTCGCGCAAACAGAGGAACTACTGACATGGTCTTTGCCCTCAGACAGCTCCAAGAAAAGTGCAGAGAACAAAACAAAGGACTCTACATCACCTTTGTTGACCTCACCAAAGCCTTCGACACCGTGAGCAGGAAAGGGCTTTGGCAAATACTAGAGCGCATCGGATGTCCCCCAAAGTTCCTCAACATGATTATCCAACTGCACGAAAACCAACAAGGTCGGGTCAGATACAGCAATGAGCTCTCTGAACCCTTCTCCATTAACAATGGCGTGAAGCAAGGCTGTGTTCTCGCACCAACCCTCTTTTCAATCTTCTTCAGCATGATGCTGAACCAAGCCATGAAAGACCCCAACAATGAAGACGCTGTTTACATCTGGTACCGCACGGATGGCAGTCTCTTCAATCTGAGGCGCCTGCAAGCTCACACCAAGACACAAGAGAAACTTGTCCGTGAACTACTCTTTGCAGACGATGCCGCTTTAGTTGCCCATTCAGAGCCAGCTCTTCAGCGCTTGACGTCCTGCTTTGCGGAAACTGCCAAAATGTTTGGCCTGGAAGTCAGCCTGAAGAAAACTGAGGTCCTCCATCAGCCAGCTCCCCACCATGACTACCAGCCCCCCCACATCTCCATTGGGCACACAAAACTCAAAACGGTCAACCAGTTTACCTATCTCGGCTGCACCATTTCATCAGATGCAAGGATCGACAATGAGATAGACAACAGACTCGCCAAGGCAAATAGCGCCTTTGGAAGACTACACAAAAGAGTCTGGAAAAACAACCAACTGAAAAACCTCACAAAGATAAGCGTATACAGAGCCGTTGTCATACCCACACTCCTGTTCGGCTCCGAATCATGGGTCCTCTACCGGCACCACCTACGGCTCCTAGAACGCTTCCACCAGCGTTGTCTCCGCTCCATCCTCAACATCCATTGGAGCGCTTTCATCCCTAACGTCGAAGTACTCGAGATGGCAGAGGTCGACAGCATCGAGTCCACGCTGCTGAAGATCCAGCTGCGCTGGATGGGTCACGTCTCCAGAATGGAGGACCATCGCCTTCCCAAGATCATGTTATATGGCGAGCTCTCCACTGGCCACCGTGACAGAGGTGCACCAAAGAAAAGGTACAAGGACTGCCTAAAGAAATCTCTTGGTGCCTGCCACATTGACCACCGCCAGTGGGCTGATAACGCCTCAAACCGTGCATCTTGGCGCCTCACAGTTTGGCGGGCAGCAACCTCCTTTGAAGAAGACCGCAGAGCCCACCTCACTGACAAAAGGCAAAGGAGGAAAAACCCAACACCCAACCCCAACCAACCAATTTTCCCCTGCAACCGCTGCAACCGTGTCTGCCTGTCCCGCATCGGACTTGTCAGCCACAAACGAGCCTGCAGCTGACGTGAACTTTTTACCCCCTCCATAAATCTTCGTCTGCGAAGCCAAGCCAAAGAAAGAAAGTACCTTTTCCTTCAACTATGTGTTGTCTAAAAACTCACATATATGAAACATGGTGTCAGAAGTGGGACAGAGAAAATTAAAAAGAAATGGAAAATCTAAAGTCAGCAACTGATCAATGAAGAGAAGCAAACACAGTGGAAAAATGGAAGGATTCCACTCACCAGCATAACTTCAGTTGACAGGTAATGTGGCTGAAAATTGGAACAGATTCAAGCAATGTTTTGGATTGTATTTAGTGGCAGTCGGAACTCATGGGAAAAGTGATAAAGTGAAAGCATAAGTTTTCTTAGATGTTGTGGGTGATGAAGCCCTGGATGTGTATAATAACTTCACATTTGCTGCTGAAGGAGACAAAATACAGTTGGAGAAATTAATAGAACAGTTTGAGGCATACAGCATCCCTAAACATAGTGTGGTGTTTGAGAGGCACAGATTTTTCATGTGTATACAGAAAAAAGAAGAAAGTATTGATCAGTATGTGACTGAATTGAGAAACAGAAGCAAAATGTGTGAATTTGGTGGGCTGACTGACTCGCTGATAAAAGGCAGACTTGTGTGTGGTATTCTAGATAATAGTCTAAGGGAAAGACTGCTACGAGAGCAAAATCTGGACCTGGAAAAACCCATAGCACTCTGTAGGGCTACAGAAACTGTAAAATTGCAAGCAAAACAGCTGTTCAGTGAAACTGACTGCAACGTGGATGAAGTGAGCAAGAGCAGACATAAACTGTTTAACAAAATGTGAGCCAAAGTGGAAAGAGAGGCGTGGTCAGTGAAGAAAAATGAAAGGGACAATCAAAAGTCATGTCGTCGATGCGGTACACAAGGTGTCTGGCAATATGGTAAAATATTCTATATGTGAAATAAAAGCAACCATTATGCCCATTGCTGTAGGAACCAAGCGCAACAAAGCAAGGTTCATGCAGCAGATGAAATTGAGTAAAGGAATCCTAAGTAGATGTTGTGACTGAAAACAAGAAAAAACAGAGACTGGATGTTGTGATTAAAAGTGAATGACATATACATTTCAGTTAAATTGGATACTGGAGCACAAATTAATGTAATATCAGAGACTGATTTTAAGAAGATTAGACCCAGACCAAAGATGTATGGAACAAAAGTGAAGGTGATAGGAATATTCAGGTACTGATATACCAGTGCAAGGAGAATGCATTGTCAAAGTGAAACACAAGGACAGAGAGCACAAGCTAGCATTCATCGTGGGACCAAAGGATGTACGAGCCATATTAGGTTTAACAGCCTGTGAGAAACTGAACCTGATAAAAAGAGTCCTCGATGTGGAAAGCAAAGGAGAGTCAGTCTATGATAAACTCATGAAAGAGTACAATGACTTATTTCAGGGTCTAGGCTGCCTTCCAGGAGAACACATGATCAGAGTGGATAGATGTGTGCCACCGATAATACATCCATGCAGAAAAGTTCCATTTGCGCTTCAAAAGCAACTAAAGGCAGAGTTGGACAGGATGGAAACCCTGAACATGATTCAGAAGATAGATGAGCCAACAGAGTGGGTTGGTTTACTCGTCATTGTGGACAAAAAGAATGAAAAGTTAGAATTTGCCTGGATCCAAGAGATCGAAACAGAGCAATAAAGAGAGAACACTTTAAGCTTCTGACACATGAAGAAATCATGTCACAGTTTGCAAATGCAATAGTTTCATAAGAGCAAACTTCCATTGTTGTTCTTGTGTTAGTACTAATGGGGTTCAGTTACTTCACAACAAATTCTTTTCTCAATTATTGTCAAAATTTATAAATTAATTATTTTGGGGATTTTTCCTCGACCCCATTGTTTTAATAACGTGTTCATATGTTACTTGATATTTGTAACTTAATATTAATTTACTTTACAATTATTATCATATGTACCTAGATAATTTGTGTATGTTAAAACCAATTAAAAGATTGAAAAAAAAAGTTAATGGAACTACCCCTCCTTACAAAGGGGTTCCATTCCATTGAAATATTTAAACTTTGAAATCAGCAAAATTTTGCCAAAATAATGCAAGATTTGGCAGGAGAAAATGCGTGAATTCCCCCAAAAACAGATTTTGTTTTAAAAATGCCAAATTTTGGAAAAAAAAAACCGCTAGAGGATAACCTTCGTAATTTTGGAAATTTCATATATCGGGACTTGCAAGTAGGTGTCTATCTGTAAACAGATTAAAGAGGAGAAAGTGCTTGTTGTCTTAAAGCAAATAAGGGTGGATATATCCTCCCTTGAGGAAGGCGAGTGTAGAAATTGCAGGGGTTCTGGCAGAAAATGTCCTTTGCCATTGTGGTGTGGTGCCAAAGGATTGGAGAGTATTTCACGTTATTCCAATGTTTAAAAAAGGCTGCAAAAGTAACCCTGGAAATTATAGACTGGTGAGCCTAATGTCAGTAGTAGGCAAATTATTGGAAGGTATTCTAAAAAGTAGGATTCTAAATTATTTGGAGAGCCAGGGATAGTCAACATGGCTTTATGCGTAGTAGGTTGTTTTACGCGGTTGTCAGCTGCTCCACCGTTCGTCGAGCTGGCCCTCAGGCAAACCCAAACAGCGCGGTGCCATCTGTCACTTGCCCATCTAACTCCTGACATGGCAGGGTTCAGCACTGACAAGCCCAGATTAATGGAGCGCTATACTGGATCGCGGCAATGGCTCAATGCAGGAGCAATGGCCATCTTCGTTACCCATAATCCCCCATGCAGCTGTAAGCGCTCTGCCAGAACTAGAGCAGTTCCAGGTGCGTGGGGAATTACGGGTAAGGAAGACGGCCATTGTTCCTACATTGAGCCAGCTGCCGCCTGCTTCTCTCCTACCCCAGGTACTCAGAGCCAAATGTCACCTTTCCACAGAATGGAAGAGACGGCGCCCATGCGAGGCAGGGGCAGGAATGACAGGGTCTGGGTGGGGGGGGGGGTACTCCATCTGAAAATGGAAAATTTATTACGGGAAATTAACATTACTTATGAATGATGTCATGTGCTGATATAAGGACTGGTTTTTGGAATTCTGGATAAAAAGTTAGGCACCTGAATACGAAAAAAGATATAAAGTAAAAATACAGAGATATTTTGTAATAATTAAATGTTGGGTACAGTTTTTTTGCACTACTGATAAGAGATAATTCTGCCTGGCCCGCGGGAAAAAGGATCTCAGGGTTGTATGTGGTGTCGTGCATGTACCCTGGGGCTCCAGTTTCTCCCACCCTCCAAAACATACAAGGGGATGTAGGTCAATTGGGCAGCACTGGCTCGTGGGCTGAAAGTGGCTGTTACCGTGCTGTATGTCTACATTTAAATTTAGATAGTTTGGCTCGGAGAAACGCTGTTTATTCTGGTTCTATCAGGAGGGATAAATAATAAACTTGAACGTGTGTAATGAGAGGGTTAATGAGACATCTTTTTGTTTAAAATAGAGTTGTCCACTCACAGTTATGAGAGTATATAGAAATGTTTTGGGGAGATAAATTGGGAAAGGTTTGTTAGAGTAGGTCACATGCAAACACTTTAAAATAGATCTTATTTGAAATACTGTAGCCATAGTGGCTTCTCACACCTTTTTGCAAGAGCTTTGAAGAGTGCTCAAGAGACGTCACTAATGGATTCTTGTTTACACAAAAGCAACAGATAAAAGAGAATGCTGGCTCCACTATTGTCTGCAGGAGACTTGGTGTTGTAGGAAGTTCATGTGGTTTAGCAAGTAGAGAGTCAAACAGGCTTTCTCTCAGTCTCAGGGTGTATGTGTGTGAGTGAGTGAGTGAGTGAGTGGAGAGAGAGAGAGAGAAACAGAGAATACTCTGTCTGTGTTTCAGCCAGCAAGAGCAGCTGGAACTAGAACAGGACAAGCTGGCAAGAACCCCAGTGTGGAAGATGGCCTAGTCACAGCCCTTGTGGTTCATGCAAGAGGACAGGACTGGTTGTCTAATGTTTCACTTGCAATAAGAGAAACAAAAAGGAACTCTGTGGTGACCTGAAAGAAAGAGGTTATCATTTGGAGATCCCTGATGGGGCAAGTTTAATCAGCAAGACACTGAGGTGATTGATGGAAGTTCATCAGTTCCAGATATCCTGGAACAACAAATCTCTCTCTGAAAACCAACAAGAACCTTCCTGAGCGGTAACCATTTATCTAGCAAGTACCAAAGCCTGGTGAACTTCATAAGTGTTAAATTCTGTGCACAGTATAGGAATTGCCTGCAACCAGTGAACTTGGAGGAATGAGAAGTGAGATTGGACTGTGAACCAAAGAACTTTTCTGAACTTACATATTACATTACATATATGTGTGCTTAGAATTAGAAGGGGGTTAGGTTAATTTAATAATAGATAAGTTAAAGTTTGATTCTATTTTCATGTTTAAAGATAATTAAAAGCAACTTTTGTTCAAGTAACTATTTGTCTTGGTGAATATCTATTGCTGCTGGGATCTCTGGGCTCATAATACAGCCCTCAAAATGAGCAGGCATGTTAACTGGGAAGATCAGCAAGGCAAGGTTCTGATTTATAAGGTCCTTTAGGCCTTGAAACCTGCACACGTGACCTAATGCACTGAGAAAAGATGAATTAGGTGAACAATATAAGGGCTGTGTTTCACTCTTGGTTTGGAGAGTTCTGACCAAGTCGAATGTGCAGATTAGGAAAGAACCAAATACTCTTTGATTATATAAGTGTGAAGAGTGAATGATGAACGAAGCGTCACGTCTCTGTGTGCAATGCTTTCTGAAACATCAAATACTTAACAGGTTCGACCTCCCAAAGTGCAACAACTGACACTTGTCTGTGTTAAATTCCATTGCCATTCTGCAGCTCATTTTTCCAGCTGGTCCAGATCCCACTGCAGCTTTGAAAACCTTCCTCACCATCCACTGCACTTTCAATCTTTGAATCATCTGCAAACTTGTTGATCCCATTTCCCACATGATCATTCAGATCATTGAAAGGGATTGAGAACATCTACAGGGAACGACACTGTCAGAGAGCAGCAATGATCATCAAGGATCCACACCACCCAGTCCACACTCTGCCTGGCCCCCAGGAAAAGAATCTGGGGTTGGACCTGCTGTCATGTAGGCGGGAGTGAGCATCATCCCTGCCATGGATCTTCCATCTGCACCCTCACTGTTGCCCTGCCCCTCCCTCACAGTTGCCCTGCCCCACCCCCTCCCCAACCTCACTCTTGCCCTCCCCACCCTCACTCTTACCCTGCCCCTCCCCACCCTCACTCGCCCTCCCCACCCTCACTCGCCCTCCCCACCCTCACTCGCCCTCCCCACCCACACTCGCCCTCCCCACCCACACTCGCATTCCCCACCCTCACTCGCCCTCCCCACCCTCACTCGCCCTCCCCACCCTCACTCGCCCTCCCCACCCTCACTCGCCCTCCCCACCCTCACTCTTGCCCTGCCCCTCTGCCTCACTCTTGCCCTGCCCCTCCGCCTCACTCTTGCCCTGCCCCTCCGCCTCACTCTTGCCCTGCCCCACCCCCTCCCCACCCTCACTCTTACCCTGCCCCTCGCCCTCCCCAACCTCACTCTTGCCCTCCCCACCCTCACTCTTACCCTGCCCCTCCCCACCCTCACTCACCCTCCCCACCCTCACTCTTGCCCTGCCCCTCCGCCTCACTCTTGCCCTGCCCCACCCCCTCCCCACCCTCACTCTTGCCCTCCCCACCCTCACTCTTACCCTGCCCCTCGCCCTCCCCACCCTCACTCTTACCCTGCCCCTCCCCACCCTCACTCTTGCCCTGCCCCTCCCCACCCTCACTCTTGCCCTGCCCCTCCCCACCCTCACTCGCCCTCCCCACCCTCACTCGCCCTCCCCACCCTCACTCGCCCTCCCCACCCTCACTCGCCCTCCCCACCCTCACACCCTCCCCACCCTCACTCTTGCCCTGCCCCTCCGCCTCACTCTTGCCCTGCCCCTCCGCCTCACTCTTGCCCTGCCCCTCCGCCTCACTCTTGCCCTGCCCCACCCCCTCCCCACCCTCACTCTTACCCTGCCCCTCGCCCTCCCCAACCTCACTCTTGCCCTCCCCACCCTCACTCTTACCCTGCCCCTCCCCACCCTCACTCACCCTCCCCACCCTCACTCACCCTCCCCACCCTCACTCACCCTCCCCACCCTCACTCGCCCTCCCCACCCTCACTTGCCCTCCTCACCCTCACTCTTGCCCTGCCCCTCCGCCTCACTCTTGCCCTGCCCCACCCCCTCCCCAACCTCACTCTTGCCCTCCCCACCCTCACTCTTACCCTGCCCCTCCCCACCCTCACTCACCCTCCCCACCCTCACTCGCCCTCCCCACCCTCACTCGCCCTCCCCACCCTCACTCGCCCTCCCCACCCTCACTCGCCCTCCCCACCCTCACTCGCCCTCCCCACCCTCACTCGCCCTCCCCACCCTCACTCTTGCCCTGCCCCTCCGCCTCACTCTTGCCCTGCCCCTCCGCCTCACTCTTGCCCTGCCCCTCCGCCTCACTCTTGCCCTGCCCCTCCGCCTCACTCTTGCCCTGCCCCTCCGCCTCACTCTTGCCCTGCCCCACCCCCTCCCCACCCTCACTCTTACCCTGCCCCTCGCCCTCCCCAACCTCACTCTTGCCCTCCCCACCCTCACTCTTACCCTGCCCCTCCCCACCCTTACTCACCCTCCCCACCCTCACTCGCCCTCCCCACCCTCACTCGCCCTCCTCACCCTCACTCTTGCCCTGCCCCTCCGCCTCACTCTTGCCCTGCCCCACCCCCTCCCCACCCTCACTCTTGCCCTCCCCACCCTCACTCTTACCCTGCCCCTCGCCCTCCCCACCCTCACTCTTACCCTGCCCCTCCCCCTCCCCACCCTCCCTCTTGCCCTGCCTCCCCCTCCCCACCCTCCCTCTTGCCCTGCCTCCCCCTCCCCACCCTCCCTCTTGCCCTGCCTCCCCCTCCCCACCCTCCCTCTTGCCCTGCCTCCCCCTCCCCACCCTCCCTCTTGCCCTCCCCACCCTCCCTCTTGCCCTCCCCACCCTCCCTCTTGCCCTCCCCACCCTCCCTCTTGCCCTCCCCACCCTCTTGCCCTCCCCCCCTTGCCCTCCACCCCCTCTTGCCCTGCCCCCTCCCTCTTGCCCTGCCCCCTCCCTCTTGCCCTGCCCCCTCCCTCTTGCCCTGCCCCCTCCCTCTTGCCCTGCCCCCTCCCTCTTGCCCTGCCCCCTCCCTCTTGCCCTGCCCCCTCCCTCTTGCCCTGCCCCCTCCCTCTTGCCCTGCCCCTCCCCCCTCCCTCTTGTCCTCTCCCCCACACCTCTCCCCCAACCACTTCCCTTCCCATCAGCTCCCTCCCCTCCCACTCTCACCCCTACCTCCATCCTCACCCCCTCCCCTAATGCTGCCCCCACTCATCCGAGCGGCCGGGACTGCAGCCGGACAAACTCGCTGCCCAGGCCGTTGTCAAGGACCCTTCTCCCTGATCCTTCCCCGTGTGACAGGAGACGCGGTCCCTGCCCTCATCCTCACCCTCAACCCCCGGCCCGACTGTGGGGGGATGAGACCCCGACCGGACCTTGGTCCCACCGGCATGGCCCTGGCCCTCTCCCTCTCCCTCTCCCACCCCCGCCCGGGGAAAGTCTCACCTCAACCCCAGGCCCAGGCCAGGCCGCGGCCTCCTCCGTGGAGCGGCCCGTTGCCGAGGGAACGGCGCTCAGGGCCGCTGGCGGCGCGGTGACGTCAGCGCGCCGCCGCCTGGGCGGGGGACGCCTTCACGTGACGGGGCGGCCGCAGCCCGCGAGGAGGAGCCGAGTGATGGACGAAAGGGCGAGAGCAGGTTGAGGAAGGGGGTTCCGCATCATCCTGGGCAAACGCTGGGTCGGGGGCAGCCGGACCGGAGGCGGTTCAGCACCGGGCGCTGGGAGCAGAGCGCAGCACCGGCTCCCGGAACCCAGGGCTCCCGTGGGCCCGGGCCTAGGCCGAGCCTCGGGCTGGATTTAACCTGCGGCCGAGCTCGACGGGAGCCTCCATCGGGCTGAGCCCGCGCGGGGCGGCCCGGGCAGGACTGCATTCATCTATCCCCTGGTCACATCCTCTCATCCGCCCGCCCGGGTGGAGAACTGCATTCATCTATCCCCTGGTCACATCCTCTCATCCGCCCTGGTGGAGAACTGCATTCATCTATCCCCTGGTAACATCCTCTCATCCGCCCTGGTGGAGAACTGCATTCATCTATCCCCTGGTAACATCCTCTCATCCGCCCTGGTGGAGAACTGCATTCATCTATCCCCTGGTAACATCCTCTCATCCGCCCTGGTGGAGAACTGCATTCATCTATCCCCTGGTCACATCCTCTCATTCGCCCTCGTGGAGAACTGCATTCATCTATCCCCTGGTCACATCCTCTCATTCGCCCTGGTGGAGAACTGCATTCATCTATCCCCTGGTCACATCCTCTCATTCGCCCTGGTGGAGAACTGCATTCATCTATCCCCTGGTCACATCCTCTCATCCGCCCTGGTGGAGAACTGCATTCATCTATCCCCTGGTCACATCCTCTCATCCACCCCGGGGCAGGACTGCATTGATCTATCACTTGGTCACATCCTCCCATGTGGCCTGGGGCAGGACTGCATTGATTTATCCCTGGTCACATACTCTCTTGTGGCCTGAGGCAGGACTGCATTGATTTATCCCCAGGTCATGCCCTCTCATTCCCACAGAGATGAACCCGCTTCATTGCTCCGACTGCGGAAAGAACTTTAAATGGTCGAGTGAGTTAAAGAGACACCAGCGGGTCCACACTGGGGAGAGGCCCTTCACCTGCCCTGATTGCGGCAAGGGCTTCGCCCAGTCCTCCAGCCTGCTGACCCACAAGCGGGTCCACACCGGGGAGAGGCCCTTCACCTGTCCCGAGTGCGGCAAAGGCTTCACCCACACCTCCAACCTGCTGACCCACCAGCGGGGCCACACTGGGGAGAGGCCTTTCACCTGCCTCGAATGCGGCAAGGGCTTCACCAAGTCATCCCTCCTGCTGATCCACCAGCGGGGCCACACTGGGGAGAGGCCCTTCACCTGCACTGAATGTGGCAAGGGCTTCACCCACACCTCCAACCTGCTGAGACACCAGCGGGTCCACACCGGGGAGAGGCCCTTTTCCTGCCCCGAATGCGGCAAGGGCTTCACCCATACCTCCAACCTGCTGACCCACCAGCGGGTCCACACCGGGGAGAGACCTTTCACCTGCCCTGAGTGCAGCAAGGGCTTCACCAGGTTGTCCCATATGCTGACCCACCAGCGAGTCCACACCAGGGAGAGGCCTTTCACCTGCCCCGAGTGCGGCAAGGGCTTCACCCAGAGCTCAAACCTGCTGACCCACCAGCGAGTCCACACTGGGGAGAGGCCTTTCACCTGCCCTGAGTGCGGCAAGGGCTTCACCCAGACTTCAAACCTGCTGACTCACCAGCGGGTCCACACTGGGGAGTACAGGAAGTCCTTCAGTGAGAGATCAAAATTGATGAGACACCCGAAGGTTCACAGCAGCGAAAGCCAAAGTCTGTTCGTGTGCCATGAGTGTGGCAAGGGCTTCATCCAGTCATCCCATCTGATAACCCACCAGCGGGTTCACACCGGAGAGAGGCCATTTGTCTGCTCTGAATGCGGGAAAGAGTTCGCCCAGGCCTCCAACTTGAGGAGCCACCAGTGGGACCACACCGGGGAGAGGCCATTTACATGCCCTGAGTGCGGGAAGGGCTTCACCCAGACCTCCAGCCTGCTGAGGCACCAGCGGATCCACACTGGGGAAAAGCCGTTCGCCTGCCCCGAGTGCGAGAAGGCCTTCATCAGTTTGTCCCAGCTTGAGATACACTGGCGTATGCACACCGGCAAAAGGCCCTTCACCTGCCCCGAGTGCGGGAAGGGCTTCACCCAGACCTGCAACTTAATGAGACACCGGCGGGTCCACACTGGAGAGAGGCCATTCATCTGCCCCCAGTGCAAGAAAGGCTTCACCCAGTCGTCCCACCTGCTGAACCACCAGCGGGTCCACTCCAGGGAGAGGCCATTTGTCTGCCCCCCAGTGCAGGAAGGCCTTCATTCAGTCATCCCACCAGCAAAGTCTACTCCGGGGAGAGGCCGTTCGTCTGCCCCAAGTGCAGAAAGGCGTTCATCCAGTTCTCCAACTTGCTGATCCACCAATGGGTTCACACCAGGGAGAGGCCATTCACCTGCTCCACTTGAGGAGCCAACAGCGAGTCCATACCTGGAAGAGGCCTTTCATCTGTTCTGAGTGAGGAAAGATGTGGGGGGGGCGGGTGGGGGGAGGTTTCCATGGTTCTCTGTTAAAGTTTGTTGGTAATTTAACATTATTTTGTGAAATTGTAAAAGATACTGGGACTTTTATTGTAAAAGTTCGCCAATTGTTACGTCGTAAGACCAGCAGTAATAACAGCAAGACAATGGTATCTTCAAAAACAATTTTTTATTATTAGTAACTTAATAATATCTTAACCCCACTGTGTGTGTGTGTGTGTGTGTGTGTGTGTGTGTGTATGAGAGAGAACAGGAGAAAAAATTTCACCAAGCTATATTTATGACAAGAATACCAACAAATAGAATTGGATGATCAATACTTGGGGTTATTCACCTCTACCTGAATGCCATATGGAATATCAGCAGCCCTGGCTATATTTCAAGCGACCATGGACAAATTATTGCATGGAATTAATATAGGATGTTATCTCGATTACATTATAATTACCGGTCGAGACGACTACGAGCATCAAACCAACCTAGAAAAAGTCCAAATCCGATTGCACTTGTACTTGGGTTTGGTTAACTGTTAAAGGAAGCACATTCAAATTATATCAACGTTGTGCAGCCCGCTAAACAAACTGTTTAAAAAAAGACCAGAAATAGTACAGGAATGACAAGACTAATAACATGGTGGATCAGTTGAAAGAACTACTAACATCAAGCCACAATGTTCTCATCCACTATGACCCAACCAAGAAGTGACCCTGGTGGTGGATGCACCGCCACTGGATTAGGAGCGGTGTGATCACAAGTACCAGAAAAAGAGGAACAACCAGTGATTTATACTTCCTGGCCTTTGACGACTTGTGAATGTAATTATGCACAACTGGAAAAAGAGGAACTTGCTTTAATGTTTGGTGTTGAACGATTTCACCAATACTTATATGTTAGGACATTAACCTTAGTAACACAACAAACCACTAAGTTTGATTCTAGGCCCTAAAAAGGGGACACCAGTGTTGGGCCATGCTGCTTGCTGCATAGGATTATGATTTGAAACATAAACCAGTAGCACAAAACAACCATGCGGACACTCTATATCGCTTACCTCTACCAGGAACTCAACAGAGCGACGAGAATTAAATGGACGGCGGAAGCTACACTTTCAATCAAGAACAACTTCACCACTTACCTATTACAGTGAAAACGATCAGTAAAGACGTACCAAAAGAAACTACACTATCCAGTGTCCTATGTTTCATGTTAAATGGGAGGCCCGAGGCCAAAACTATATCGGAAGAGCTAAAATTTTATGATACAAGATGCTTTGAAATGACAGTTGAAGAAGGTTGTTTATTGTGGGGAACCAGAACAATCATCCCTAAAATATAGCACGAAGCCATATTATCAGAGCTCCACAACAACCACCCTGGGATGGTTCAAATGAAGATGCTGGCACGTATACATGTCAGGTCCCCCTCCCCCCCACCCACCCTGCCATTGATATTGAACAGGCGGTAAGAATATGTGGCATTTGTCAGGATGTGCAACCCAAAGCCCCTCAAGCTGAAGTGAACCCCTGGTCTGTTTATGGGGGAAAACTTCCTCATTGGTGTCAATGTACATTCCAAATGGCCAGTGGTAACACCCACGAGAAAAACAACAAGACCAGACCATTGAAAAACTGTGAAATATATTTGCATTACATGGAGTACCAATTGAACTGGTTTCCGATAATGGTCCACAGTTCGTAACAGAGGCTAAACGGTATTCAACATGTCTTGTCAGCATCCTACGACCCAAGCATGAACAGAGAAGCAAAACGTTTTGTCCAGACCTTCAAAAAGGCCATGAAAATGCAGAAATCCCTAAACGCATCATGGAGTCACAAAATTGCAATTTCCTGTTGTCTCACTCTACGACCAAATGAACACCAGCTGAATTGAACGTAACTTGAGAACAGGACTTTTCACAGTACATGCGAACATCGGCCTTTGAATACAATCCACGTCTCCCAGTAAATCTACCAGATGTGTAGAAGTGGGAGAACCAGTACTGGAACGAGACTACTGGATAGTAGAGGGCCATAGGTGAGAGGAGTTTTCATTATTCCACACTGGTGGGAACTAAAATATGGAGATGACACATTGACCAATTGAGAGCGGTGGACAATTCTATGTGTACATCCACGGCTCATGATCCTGATGAGATCCCAGATGAAATTCCCTGGCCCCATGCTTCTGTCTTTGAGGAACCAGTGTCCATCTCAACTGAGCTGCTCTCAACCAAGCAGTACCATGACTCAACAAAACAGTCCTACACTGTGGCCTACTCAAAAATGCAGTCCTAAGCAACATCCTAATTGGGTTCGCCAAAGACAAACTTCACCACCAACCAAGCTAGTACCCCAAAATCCAGAGTCCGGAGAAGTTGCAAAGTACCCCGAAGCATTCTACCTCTCTGAGATGATCAAAGAGAGAAAAACATTCTGATGAGTGACGGAAGGACTATGTTCAGTGACTTCACATTTCATATTTATAGTCGAGTCATAACCCTCACCATTAGTCTCAGGCACCACGTAATTATTGTAGTTTAGTACAAGTGCTGCCCGTGTGTTATTTTCACTAAGCATTTATTGTGTTTGGGGGGAGAGTGTTCTGTATATACACCTGCCGGCACAGCATGATGACATCATCACTCATCGTCACTGGGGAAACCATCTTAGTTCTGTATAAAACAATGAATGAAGCGTCACGTCTCCGTGTGCAGTGCTTTCTGAAACATCAAATACTTAACAGGTTCAACCTCCCAAAGTGCAACAACTGTGTTAAAATTCCATCTGCCATTCTGCAGCTCATTTTTCCAGCTGGTCCCGATCCCACTGCAGCTTTGGAAACCTTCCTCACCATCCACTGCACTTTCAATCTTTGCATCATCTGCAAACTTGTTGATCCCATATCCCACATGATCATCTGGATCATTGAAAGGGATTGAGAACATCTACAGGGAACGATGCTGTCAGAGAGCAGCAATGATCATCAAGGATCCACACCATCTAATACACACTCTGCCTGGCCCCCAGGAAAAGAATGTTGGGGTTGTACTTGCTGTCATGTAGGTGGGAGCGGGATACTCCACCAGCTGTCTGCACCCTTGCCCTTGCCCTCTCCCTCCCTACCTCTCTGTACCCCACCTTCTCCCTCCCCCTTCTCTCTCTACTCCTTCACTCCTCCTCTCTCTATCTACCCCCGCCCTCCTTCACCCCCTCCGCTCTCTACCCCCCACCCACCTCCACCCCCTTATCTCTCTCCCACCCCTCCCACATTTATCAGAAGATTGTAGATGAAAAAGTGTTATCAACAGTTACCTTGGGGATTCCAGAAAAATCAAGGATCTGAGATTGAACAAATTGTCTAATTTGTAACTATCTAAAAAAAATGAGTTTTAGGAAAATTAAATCTTACCACCAATTGTTCAAAAGATCCAAAATTGTTGCCAATATAAAGGTCTTTGAAACATTTAAAACCCAATCTGTGCCAGTCAATGAAGGCAGCGTCTTGTTATGGAGGAAGAAAAATTGTGGTTTGGATAATAGGGCTGGCAAGAGCAAAACTCTGAAATCCAAAAATCCTTTTAAATTGTGCCCATATACTCAGTCTGTTTAATTATTGCGCTTTCAGTTAGTTTATATAAATAAGAAGATAAATAAGACCCTAGAATTGCCAACATGGAAGTATTTGTGACAAAATATAGTTCCATTTCTACCCACATAGGGCAGTCAAATCAATTATCAAAGTGTAGCAAAAGAATCAAGTTATGTAGATTTGTAAAGGTGTGCCTGTGCTGCTAACTTATCTGTGAATAAAGAACACAGCAGAGGACCACAGAAACAGTTCAAAATACAAACAGTATAAAATCCTTCAATAGTAACACTGGTGGGAGGAAGGAGGGTTGAGAGAATGTCAGAAACATTCTTATGGAACTGATTCCTTCAAAGCTTGTACAAAATGGGTCTGCTTTTATAGTAAATATTCTCACTGTCCAATTTCATATGTTCTCATTAATGGGAAACTAATTAGAAACAGCTTTCACATTTGTTCATGGAATAGGAACATAGAACATAGGAAGTAGGAGCAGGAGTAGGCCAAAAATGTAATTTATGACCTAACTCCACCTACCTGCCTTCTCCCCATATCCCCTAATTCCTTTATCATATAAAAATTTATCTAACCAAATTTTAAATATGTCTAATGAAGCAGTCTCAACCACTTCCCTGGTTAGAGAATTCCAAACATTCACTACTCTCTGGGAAAAACTATTTTTCCTCATCTCTGTCCTAAATCTACTCCGCCGAATCTTGAGACTGTGTCCTCTCGTTTTAGTTTCCCCGGCCAGCTCAAAAAACCTTCCGACATCTATCCTATCCATACCCTTCATAATCCTATATGTTTCTATAAGATCTGCTCTCATTCTTCTGAACTCGAGTGAATACAATCCTAGACGATTTAATCTTCCATCATAAGTCAACCCCTTCATCCCAGGGATCAACCTAGTAAACCTCCTCTGGACCGTCTCCAAAGCCAGTATATCCTTCCTCAAATATGGAGACCAGAACTGGACACAGTACTCCAGGTGTAGTCTCACCAGTACCTTATACAGTTGCAACATTACCTCCTTACTCCTGAATTCAATTCCTCCAGCGATGAAGGCCAACATTCCATTTGCCTTCTTAATCACCTGCTGCACCTGCAACCTAACCTTTTGCGATTCATGCACAAGCCCTCCCAAGTCCCTCTGCACCACAGCATGCTGTAGTTTTTCACCCTTTAAATAATATTCAGCTTTTTTATTTTTCTTGCCAAAGTGGATAACCTCACATTTACTAACATTGTACTCCATCTGCCAGACCTTTGCCCACTCATCCAGGTTAATTATATCCCTCTGCAGACTCTCCACATCCTCATTACAATTTGCTCTTCTACTCAATTTGGTGTCATCCGCAAACTTGGCTACACCACACTTTGTCCCCCCCTCCAAGTTATCAAAGTAAATGATTAACAGTTTTCAATTTTCAATCTATGCCAATAGACTTCTCCGGACTCCACTTTCCTGTAATTTACTGAGAAGTCTCTTGTGCGGCACCTTATCAAACGCTTTCTGGAAATCCAAATATGCAACATCAACCTGTTCCCCTCTATCCACCGCACCCATTATATCCTCAAAGAATCCTAACAAGTTTGTCAAAGAAGATCTTCCCTTTCTAAAACCATGCTGCGTCTGCCTTATTGAACCCTTACGTTCCAAAAGTTTCACTATTTCATCTTTAATGACGGCTTCAAGCATTTTTCCAACTACAGATGTCAAACTAATTGGCCGATAATTTCCAGTCTTCTGCCTACATCCCCTCTTAAAAAGAGGCGTGACATTTGCTGTCTTCCAGTCTGCCAGGACCTGCCCAGAATCCAAGGAATTTTGGTATATGACCACCAATGCATGACCAGATGATTTGTCTGGCTTTAATCCCATTAGTTTCTCCATCACTACTTCCTTTGTAACAACTATTTTATCAAGGCCCTCCCCAATATTCGCATCCTTAACTCTGCACTTGGGCATGCTGGACGTGTCTTCCACCGTGAAAACTGACACAAAATATTTGTTCAATGCCTTGGCCATTTCCTCATGTTTTGCTACCAGTTTTCCTTTCTCATCCTCCAAGGGTCCTATGTTAATTCTGGTCACTCTCTTCCATTTTATATATTTATAAAATTTTTTGCTTTCTGTTTTTATATTTTGTGCCAATTTACTTTCATAATCCTTTTTCCCATTTCTTATTACTCGCTTTGTAACCCCTTGTCTCTTGAAGTTTTCCCAATCTTCCAGTTTCCCACTGCTCTTTGCAGCTTTGTACACCTGCGCCTTCAATTTTATACTCTCCTTTATTTCCTTTGTTAACCATGGTTGATTTTTTTCCTCCCTTGCTGCCCTTTTTCCTGACCGAAATATATTGTTGAGCATTACAAAATATTTCTTTGAAAATCTTCCACTGTTCCTCAACTGTTTCATGAATTAGCCTGTGCTCCCAGTCCACTCTGCCCAATTCCTTCCTCATCCTATGGTAGTCACCCCTGTTTAAGCATAATATATTAGTTTTAGATCTAACTATTTCTCCTTCCATCTGAATGAGAAATTCAATCGTACTATGATCACTCTTTCCCAGATGGTCTCTGACTATTACATAATTTACTCTCTCTATCTCATTGCACAACACGAGATCCAGGAGAGCATTTTCTCTTGTTGGTTCCTCAACATGTTGCTCAAGAAAGCTATTGCGGATACATTCTATGAAGTCCTCTTCCAGACTCCCACGACAAACTTGATTTTCCCAATCTATGTGGACTACTACCAATCATTATTACATGCCTCACTTATCTCTATTTATTTCCTGTGCCACTAAATTCTTGTTATTTGGTGGGCGATAGATAACACCCACCAATAATTTTTTTCCTTTGTTATTCTTTATCTCTACCCAAATGGACTCAACATTATGCTCTTTAGATCTTACCCCTCACTACTGCCTGGAGCTCATCTTTGATTAAGAGTGCAACTCCACCTCCCTTACCATCCTGTCTATCTCTTTGCACCACCTGATACCCTTGAAAGTTTAATTCCCATTTATAGTCACCTTGTAGCCATGTTTCCATGATGGCTACCCAATCATAGGCATGGGTACTGATTTGCACCTCAAGTTCACTAACCTTATTTCTAATACTGCAGGCATTCAGATAAAGTGCCCTTATGCTTTTTATCCTTTTCTGTAACCTTTTTTGATTTTTCTGCCCACTATTTTTCTTTGTAATTTTCTTAACACTATCATTGACCCAAAAACTCACTGCACCATCTGATTTTTTTTACTTTCTCCTCCCAACATTACTTTTCCTATTTTACTTTTCCTGGCCATTACTTTATCTTCCCTACCCTTTTCCCTATCACTCTGGTTCCCATACCCCTGCCAAATTAGTTTAAACCTTGCCCCACTGCTGTACCAAACATACTTGCCAAAATGTTGACACCTTTTGGATTTAGGTGCAACCCGTCCCTCTTGTAAAGATCATGCCTTCCCCAAAAGAGATTCAAATGATCCAAGAAGCCAAATCCTTGCCCTGTACACCAGCACCTCAGCCACACGTTCATTTTCCTTATCCTTATCCTTACATTCTTTTCATCACTTGCATTTGGAACAGGTAGTAATCCCGAAATCACCACGTTCTTGTCTTTCAGCTTTCGTCCCTGCTCACTGTAATCCCTTTTCATTACTTCCTCCCTTTTCTTGTCAATGTCGTTTGTACCCACATGTACCAAGACATCAGGCTGCTCTCCCTCTCCTCTCAGAATATTTTGGACCTGATTTGTGATATCTCGTACCCTTGCACCAGGGAGGCAGCACACCATGCGGGTATTCTTATCTGGCTCACAGAACCTCCTGTCTGTACCCCTGAGAATGGAGTCCCCAATAACTATTGCATTTCTCCTTTTCCTTTTCTTTTGCACCACTCTGCCAGGAATTGGAAAGTCTACCTTTCAAAGTCTTTAATTACTTCTTAGCATCAATCGCTCATACAGGACTGTCACAGTTAATGTCTCTAACAGATGTGGAAGGTCACAAATCCTCACTCCCTCATTGATAAGAAAAGTATGACAATTAATTTATGTGACACCATATCTGGGGAAATGAAGTCTTAAAAATGAAACGAGTTCAACTAAAGTTACAATCCTATAATCCCTTGCATTCTACCTTGGCCAACTTCTACAACAAGTCCCAGAATTCTTCACAATGCCACAAGGAAAATGTGGAAGTGCCCACAAATGTTAACATATTGACCATCCAATAATAAGACCTAAAATTAGGAAATGTCAAACCACTATTCCTTTTAGCTTTTTGAAGATTAACTGTATTTAATTGGGGCATTTACCAAAATTTAGGAATGAAAATTGATATAGAATGGAAAAGACACTTTAATTTAAGTAAAATATTTCAATAGAATTGATACACCCAATCATGGAAATGGATAAAAGTGATCATCTCGATAAGAGTAATTTAACATGATTAAAGAAAATAGAGAAATTTAATATAAAAGATGTTTATATTGTGACAGAGTATATAAAAATGTTCTTGGGACATAAATTGGAAAAGGCTTGTTGGAGTAGGTCACATGCAAACACTTTAAAACAGATCTTATTTGAAATACTGGAGCTATGCTAGACACAGTGGCTTCTCACACCTTTTTCCAAGAGCTTTGAAGAGTACTCAAGAGACATCATTAATGGATTCTTGTTTACCCAAAAGCAACAGATGAAAGAGAATGCTGGCTCCACTATTGTCTGCAGGAGAGGGTCATGTGGTTTTGCAACCAGAGAGAGTCAAATAGGCTCAGAATGTGAGAAGCAGAGATCACTTGACAGTGTCAGCCAGCAGAAGTTTCTAGGACTGAAAGAGGACAAGTTGGCAAGCTTTTGGAAGACAGACTGGTCGCAGCCTTTGTGGTTCATGCAAGAGGAGAGGTTTGGCTGTCTAATGTTTCATTTGGAATAAGAGAAACAGAAAGGAACTCTTGTGGTGACCTGAAAGAAAGAGGTTATCATCTGGAGAACCCTGATGGGGTAAGTTTCGTCAGCAAGGTACTGGAGTGGCTGATGGAAATACATCAGTTATGGATGTCCTGGACAACACATCTCTCTCTGAAAACCGACAAGAACCTTCCTGAGCAGTAACCATTTAGCTTTTGAGCACCAAAGCCTGGTGAACTTTATAAATGTTAAACTCTGTGCACAGTATAGGAATTGCTTGCAACCAGTGAACTTGGAGGAATGAGAAGTGAAATTGGACTGTGAACCAAAGAACTTTTCTAAACTTACACACACATTACATACAAGTGCACTTAGAATTAGAAGGGGGTTAAGTTAATAATATATCAAATTTTGATTCTGTTTTCATGTTAAGATAATTAAAAGCAACTTTTCTTTAAGTAACCATTTGTCTTGGTAAATATCTACTGCTGCTGGGTTTATGGGTCCTCTAGGCTCCTAACAATAACTCCTTGTAATTGTAATACCAAAATACATTGATCCTTCCCAATTTCACAAGGAAATTTAAAATAACTTGGTATAGGATCATTTAGAGGTAAAAGTTCACTCTTATGCAGATATAACTTGTACACTGAAAAGTGGCTAAATTTAGATAGCAAAGATGATATGTATGGTAAGGAAGCATCTAGATTAGATACAAAAAGCAAAATATCTGCATATAAGGATGTAATTATAGTGATCTTGTTTGCATTGCTACTAGCAATGTCTTAAGGATCATAGTTCCTGTTTGATTATACTTGTCTGCCAGCAGTGGACACACACAGATGGAGAGGCTGGTGTATGAGAGATGTGTAATGGAGGTTTGCAAGCCTCATGGTTGCTGCTTACAATAACTTTCAGTAAAGAACCTTTTCTTTCAGCCATGTGTTGTCTCAGAACTCACACATACAAATACAATATGAAACATGGTGTCAGAAGTGGGACGGAGGAAATTAAAAAGAAATAAGTTAAAAGAAAAAATATAAACTGATCAGTGAAAGTAGCTCTCCACCAATTAGCAAGAAAAAGAGAAGCTAACACAGTGAAAAATGAAAGGATTACATCCCCCAGCGAAAATTCAGTTGACAGGTAATGTGGCTGAAAATTGGAACAAATTCAAGCAACATTTTAGATTGTATTTAGTGGCAGTCGGAGCTCACGGGAAAAGTGATAAAGTGAAAGCATAAGTTTTCTTAGATGTTGTGGGTGATGAAGCCCTGGATGTGTATATGTGTGTTTGAGAGGCACAGATTTTTCACGTGTATACAGAAAAATGAAAGTATTGATCAGTATGTGACTGAATTGAGAAACAGAAGCAAAATGTGTGAATTTGGTGGGCTGACCGACTCGATGATAAAGGACAGACTTGTGTGTGGTATTCCAGATAATAGTCTAAGGGAAAGACTGCTACGAGAGCAAAATCTGGACCTGGAAAAACCCATAGCACTCTGTAGGGCTACAGAAACTGTAAAATTGCAAGCAAAACAGCTGTTCAGTGAAACTGACTACAACGTGGATGAAGTGAGCAAGAGCAGACATAAACTGTTTAACAAAATGTGAGCCAAAGTGGAAAGAGAGGCGTGGTCAGTGAGGAAAAATGAAAGGGACAATCAAAAGTCATGTCGTCGATGCGGTACACAAGGTGTCTGGCAATATGGTAAAATATTCTATATGTGAAATAAAAGCAACCATTATGCACGTTGCTGTAGGAACCAAGCGCAACAAAGCAAGGTTCATGCAGTAGATGAAATCGAGTAAAGGAATCCTAAGTAGATGTTGTGACTGAAAACAAGAAAAAACAGAGACTGGATGTTGTGATTAGAAGTGAATGACATATACATTTCAGTTAAATTGGATACTGGAGCACAAATTAATGTAATATCAGAGACTGATTTTAAGAAGATTAGACCTAGACCAAAGATGTATGGAACAAAAGTGAAGGTGATAGGAATATTCAGGTACTGATATACCAGTGCAAGGAGAATGCATTGTCAAAGTGAAACACAAGGACAGAGAGCACGTGCTAGCATTCATCGTGGGACCAAAGGATGTACGAGCCATATTAGGTTTAACAGCCTGTGAGAAACTGAACCTGATAAAAAGAGTCCTCGATGTGGAAAGCAAAGGAGAGTCAGTCTATGATAAACTCATGAAAGAGTACAATGACTTATTTCAGGGTCTAGGCTGCCTTCCAAGAGAACACATGATCAGAGTGGATAGATGTGTGCCACCGATAATACATCCATGCAGAAAAGTTCCATTTGCGCTTCAAAAGCAACTAAAGGCAGAGTTGGACAGGATGGAAAGCCTGAACATGATTCAGAAGATAGATGAGCCAACAGAGTGGGTTGGTTTACTCGTCATTGTGGACAAAAAGAATGAAAAGTTAGAATTTGCCTGGATCCAAGAGATCGAAACAGAGCAATAAAGAGAGAACACTTTAAGCTTCTGACACATGAAGAAATCATGTCACAGTTTGCACATTAGGGTTAGGCTTAGGGTTTGCAAATGCAAAGTTTTTTAGCAAGTTAGATGCATCCTCAGGATTTTCGCATTTGAAATCGGATGTAACATATTGAAATTGGATGAAGCAAATTCAAGACTGTGTACGTTCAATAGTCCATTTGGTAGATACGGATTCCTAATTTTACTATTCAAAATTGCCTCAGCTCCTGACGTGTATCATAAATCTATCCATATGGTCTAGGAGTACCTGGACAGAGTTGATACCTCAGTGGATGACATCATAGTAAGGGGAACCATGTGTCCTGGGTAAACTTGTACATCTCACTTTGTTTGTTTTAGATTGGTCACAGTGTTTGAGCTACTGAAAGAAAATAGACACCCACACCAAGAGCAGTTCAGTTTATACAAATGTTGATTACAAATTCAAAAGCTGATTTCAAACTACAAGATGCAAGCCCTTCCCAATTACTTATCAACGCCTGGACTGGTCCCAACTGTCGAAGCAAGGCAATGACCGCACACTTGTAGTAGGTTGTCGGGGCACCGGTAGCAGCTTCTCCACCTCCTCTGACCGGGACGTTAGCTGGACTCTAGAAGTTTTTCTTCTTGCTGAGAGATGTTTCCACCCCTCAGAGAGTCTCCACTTCAGCAATGGGACCATGGCTTATATTACCCAAAAAATTGTTTACTCATAGCTTATCTCTTTGAATAAATGATTTAATTATCTTCAAGGTCTCCTGACAGTCTGTGACCAACAAAAGACAACTGCATCTCTGGGCCCCATGGTGGAATTTAGATGATGTCCTCTGATGCAATTGCATCCCTTCTTGCATAAGCTGGTCTAAATCCTCCATTACATTCCACCCCTTGGTCGCAGCCTGTCACTTACAAGACTTTACAAGCATTTGAGTACAGGAGCGAAAAAGAGAAACTAAAACTATAATAAACAGAAAAATAAGCAATAATGCGAGCAACCATCGGAGAATATTGTGGTCCGATCCCCCAAATGTACCAATTATCCATGAAAAAGGATTCCAACCAAGGCTCAAACTATCCTTGTGGGCCACAATACCCAGACACTGAAGCTCATGAACAGATTTTGAAAAATTCTGAACATTATCATAGATATTAGTGGATACATCGGGACGTGTCCCCCATGGGCAACTCCCTCAGAATGTCCTTGACATTACAAATCCAATTGCTGGCATAAAAGCAGCTGTTAAGCCAGATCAGCAGGAGCGCAAGACGGAGGACCTGGAACAAAGAAGCGTGTCATATGTCAATCACGATGCTGTAAGCGTTCAGTATTTAAACAATCTAAATCATGCTGTCCCTCAGTAGCTGGGCAGGTGTCACTATTTCCCCTTTTACAGGAGGGCCACTACCTGGTGGTGCCACCCATACCTTTTCTCTGGCATTCCCTGGCTCAGGAATGGGGGGGCAATAACTGCTTTTCCTCTGGAATAGGCTGTAGTTCAGAAGCGTGAAGAAGTCGGTAGAAAGGTGTACCTCCCTTTAAAGGGTGATGATTCAAATTGCAGCACATGGCACCACCCCTTCAGGGTCCCCGGTGGTGTTAACAAACAAATTTGTTCCTTCAGTAAGCCGTTCATTCATTCAACTAACCCGGCAGCCTGCGGGTAAAAAGGAATATGGTGGACCCATAAGATACTGTTGTCAGTTGCCCGATCACAGATTGACTTCTCGGAGAAGTGCGAGCCATTATCAGACTAAATCTCCTCTGGTACATCATAACGAGAAATTAAAAGGTTTAGTCCTTGGATAGTGCTAGCTTGGTCAGCCATCTTGGTGGGAAAAACAAAAAACCAGGCCCGAAAAGGTGTCAACCATTACTAGGATGAAACATTTACCCATACAGTCTGGCATGGGGCCTCTGTAATCAATTTTCCAGACCATAGCCAAGCGAGTTCCCCGTCTTATTTGGCCATGTGGACAAGGAGGAACGGTGCGGGACTTCACAAGCTGGCATGCTGGGCATGTATGCACGACCAGGCGGATATCATCCTGATGGACAGGTAAGGCATGTGTATGGGCCCACATAGCTGATCCCTTCTCCCCCAAATGGCCACACTGTTCATGTGCCCATTGAGCCTGGGGGACAGTATCGGCGCGGCTAATAGTGGCAAGCTGATCTGCTACTGCATTATGTTGTGCCGTGTTCATCGTTGCATTGGTATGGACGTCAACGTGATAAACGGTTATCTCACGATGATGGGAAGCATCCCACAACAGCTGCCACAACTGTTTGCCCCATACTGGGTGGTCATGTTTCAGCCAGTCGTTCTTTTGCCTATCAGGCATCCATACCACTAGTCCATTAGCCACAGCCCAGGAATCAGTAAACAGCCGAAGAGGGTGATCATGGGAGTCTAGTGGTAAAGTGACCGCCTTCAACTCAGGATACTGACTGGAGCCACCATCCCACTCCTCTGATAAGTGAGTTCCTGACCTGGGATGGTAAGCCACCGCCTTCCACTTCTGCTTTCCTTGCACCCACTGGCAGCTACCATCAGTAAACCAGGCATCCTCTTGTTCTGCTTCCTGTACCATCTCTTCCGTGGCCCCTTGGATCATCACATCATCAATATAATGGTGAATCAAGAGAAAAGGCAATATTGGTACCGCCTCCAAATCACGGGGAATTAGGCTGTGGCAAATAGTGGGAGAGTATAAATAGCCCTGAGGGAGGCGGGTGAAGGTATACTGTGCTCCTTCCAGGTAAAGGCGAACTGATCCTGTGAGACTTCAGCTATAAGAATACTGAAGAAGGTGTTAGTGAGATCAATGACAGCATACCATGTTCCTGAGTTCCCAGTAGCAATGTTTTCAATAAGGGTGTGAGAGATAATGGAATAAGGGAAGTCAAGCAAGTGCTAAATAGGAATGAATTATGATGGGTTGAATAAGGGTGGAGTAAGAATGGAGTGTGAGGAAGGGTTAAGCAAGTATAATAGAATAGGGGTCTTATAGCAAGTAGATAGATTTAGCAAGTCCTGGGGGTTGAGATTTATGAATAAGAACAAAGACATGACACTTCCTGGTCAACAAGTTTACACACAGAAAGGCACACAAATTGCACATAGGCAGAATTACCTAATGCCAAACCAATCCAGGAGGCAGAAGAATGTTAAGGGGGAGGTACCTCTGTACTGAAATAGAATGTATAAAAAGTTGGGTAAGCCCCAGTATATGTGTGTATTCCCAGGGTAAGGGGAAGCACCCAACTTTGCACTGTTGTAAAATAAATGTTCTTTGTTCTCAATTTTTGTCTCGAGTGAAATCTGTGAAGGTACCTCTGCTTCTCACAACTTGGGGACTCGTCCGGGATCGCACTCCCTCCACTGACAGAGCGCCTGACGACGGGGGTAGGTGCACCCCGGCTGATTCAGCTGGACTCCCAGACGACGGGTAGCTGGTCAGTGGACGAAACGAGTGATATCCGAGAAGAGGCACTGAGAATAAATGACAGGAGGACGTTAAGGAAGCGCGCTAGGAATAGCTACTGGATTCCGGTAAGAGGAATTTCATTTTCCTGCCAATATGGGAGGAAGAAGTAGCAAGGGAAAAAGTCCTTAAGAAGGACGGGAGGATAAAATACCGAAACATAGTCCGTAAGGACTAATGTTATCCAATTGGAGAGCGGGGAAAACCCGTGGGAAGGATAAGCAGACCATGGTCAGGTATTGTTGTCAGGAATGGGTTAAGAATCTGATAAAAGGGAGTTCAGTATATTGGCCAAAGTTCGGATCCGACGAGGACTGGATGTGTCAGGCATTGAACATCTGGCTCTACCAAAATCAAGGAGACAATACCGGGAGTAGGGAATATGCAGCCTTTTGGCTTAGTGAATCATCTAATCAGATGATATTGGACGGGAAGAAATTTACAAATAAGAAGGATGAGGAACCTTCTGCCCCCGAAATAAAGGGATGGGATGTGTTACATTCCCTCCCTCCACCTTATGTTTCCCCTGTGCCGGCTCCCATTCCCCTTTTTCCCCTATGTTTTACCCTTCTTTACCTTCCCCTCCTCCTCCACAGTTAAATAAAGGAGAAAGTAGGAGTGGTATGAGGACTCACTCAGAGTGCAAGATTACCACCTGAATTGACACGAGAGGGAGGAGACTTTGATTGTGAGGGTCATTCAGAAGAACAGTATGAGGCCCTTCGGGAGGAAGGGGGAGGACTCTTTGATTTGTCTCCCAGAGGGCAGGAACTTAACCATCATAGAGGAGGAGATAAGCCAGAAACTAACTGGATGAGACCTTTATGAGAGGTTCCCTTGGGAGGGAATGCAGGGGGTCTCAGATTTGTGAATGTGCCTTTGACTAGTACTGAGGTGCGCAATTTTAAGAAGGAAATTACCTCTCTGATAGAAGACCCTCAGGGATGTGCAGAACAATTAGATCAATTTTTGGGACCTAATATATATACCTGGGATGAATTAATGTCTATCTTTAAGACTCTATTTACTTTGGATGAGCGTGGAATGATCTGCCTGGCAGGGATTAGAGTCTGGGATAGGGAACACCAGGTGGGGCCAGAGGCGATACCTGGAGAAGCTAAATTTCCCCTGGTAAACCCAAATTGAGATAAGACTACTAATGATGGTCGCACGCAAATGGATGAGTACAGGGTTAATCTAGTAAAAGGAATGAAGTAGTCTGTTCCAAAAGGACAGAACTTTGAGAAGGCATTTGAGGTTCCCCAAGGTCCCGAGGAGACCCCCTCTGCATTTCTGACAAGATTACGTGCGGCCATCAGCAATATGCGGGGTTGGATATAGAAGGTTCCCTTCTGAGGTTGGGGACTCGTTAGTCAGAGGGACAGATAGAAGGTTTGTGGGACGAGATCGGGGGATCCAGGTTGGTCTGTTGCCTCCCTGGTGCCAGGGTCAGGGATATCTCTGATTGAGTACATAGCATTCTGCAAGGGGAAGGAGAACAGCCAGAAGTCGTGGTCCATGTGGGGACCAATGACTTAGCTAGAAGTGGGGATGAGGTCCCGAAACAGGATTATGTGGAATTAGGTAGGAAGTTCAAAAACAGGACCTCTAAGGTAGTAATCTCTGGATTGCTGCCCGTGCCACGAGCTAGTGAGGGTAGAAATAGGAGGATGTGGAGGATGAATGCGTGGCTAAAGAGATGGTGCAGGGGGCAAGGGATAAGATATTTGGATCATTGGGATCTCTTCTGGGGAAGGTCGGACCTGTACAAAAGGGACGGACTCCACTTGAACTGGAGGGGGACCAATGTGCTGGCAAGCAGATTTGCTAGAGCTGTGGGGGAAGGTTTAAACTAGTTTGGCAGGGGGGTGGGGAACAGAGTGTGAGAGCAGTGTCCAGGGGGTATGGCCACTTAGATAGGAATAAAACCGATAACAAAGGTAGGATGGAGATTAGGGTAGAAGGTAGAAAAGAGAATGTATGTGAGGGTCATTCTCTGAGATGCATATATTTTAATGCAAGAAGCATAGTGAACAAGGTAGATGAGCTTAGAGCATGGACAGATACTTGGGGTCATGATATTGTGGCAATTAGTGAGACCTGGCTACAAGAGAGGCAGGACTGGCAACTTAATGTTCCAGGATACATTTGTTTTAGATGTGATAGATCAGGGGGTAAAAAAGGGGGAGGAGTTGCTCTGCTTGTTAAGGAGGACATTACTGCCGTGAGGTGGCAAGATGGTCTGGAGGAATCGTCCACTGAGGCTGTTTGGGTGCAATTGAGGGGTGAAGGAGGCATGAGGGTGCTAATTGGAGTGTATTATAGACCACCAAATGGGTCAAGAAAACTAAAGGAACAAATGTGTAGAGAGATAACATATATGTGTAAGAATCATAAGGTAGTGATCATGGGAGATTTTAACTTCCCTCATATTGATTGGGATACCCATACAGTTAGAGGGCTGGATGGGCTAGAGTTCGTTAAATGTGTTCAAGATTGTTTTCTGAATGAATTAGTAGAAGAACCGACTCGGGACAGTGTAATACTGGATCTCCTGTTAGGGAACGAGCTAGGCCAGGTATCAGACATTAATGTTGGAGATCCAATTGGGTCCAGTGATCATAATTCTGTTAGTTTTAGGGTAGTTTTAAGGAAGAGCAAGGAAGGGCCTAAAGTTGAGGTTATGGATTGGAGAAGAGCAAATTTCGAAGGAATAAGAAGGGATTTGGGGAGTATTGAGTGGGACAGGATATTTTCAGGTGAGGGTGTAAATGAAAAATGGAGGATATTCAAAAAAGAAATTTTGAGGGTACAGAGTAGTTATGTCCCAGTCTGGATCAAAGGAAAGGCTGGAAGTCATCGGGAGGCTTGGTTTTCGAGGAATATTGGAAATTTGGTTAGGAGAAAAAGGGAGGTGTACAAGAGGTATAAAGAACAGGGAGCTGACAATTTGAAGGAGGACTACAAGGAATGTAGAAGGAATCTTAAGAAAGAAATTAGAAAGGCCAAAAAAAGGCACCAAGAGACTTTGGCAGACAGAGTAAAAATAAATCCAAAGGGTTTCTATAAGTACATTAAAAGTAAAAGATTAGTGAGGGAAAAAATTGGACCCCTTTTAGATAGTGAGGGAGGTCATGAAGCTTATCAGGATAACCGAGGAGGTAGTGATGGCTGTGTTGAAAAAGATAAAGGTGGATAAATCTCCCGGACCGGACAAAATATTCCCAAGGACACTCAGGGAGGCTTGTGGACAGATAGTGGGGCCATTAACAGAGATATTTAGGATGTCACTGGTCACGGGGGTAGTTCCAAAGGATTGGAGGGTGGCGTATGTGGTTCCGCTGTTTAAGAAAGGGTCCAAATGTAAACCTGGGAATTATAGGCTCGTGAGTCTGACGTCCGTGGTGGGTAAGTTGATGGAAAGTGTTCTGAGGAATGGTATTTACAAATATTTGGAGGTACAGGGATTGTTAGGGAGTAACATGGTTTTGTCAGGGGTAGATCATGCTTGACAAACCTGATTGAGTTTTTCGAGGGGGTTACAAAAAAGTTTGATGAAGGGAAAGCTGTGGATGTTATCTATTTAGACTTTAGTAAAGCTTTTGACAAAGTTCCCCACAGGAGGTTAGGAAAAAAGGTGGAGGCATTAGGTATAAATGAGGAGGTAGTGAAATGGATTCAGCAGTGGTTGGATGGAAGGTGTCAGAGAGTAGTGGTGAAAAATTGTTTGTCCAATTGGAGGCCGGTGACTAGTAGAGTTCCTCAGGGATCGGTCCTGGGTCCACTATTGTTTGTTATATATATTAACGATCTGGAAGTAGGGGTGGAGAATTGGATAAGCAAGTTTGCGGATGATACAAAGATTGGTGGTGTTGTGGACAGTGAGGAAGATTACCGTAGAGTAAAAGTTGATTTAGGAAGGCTGGAGGTGTGGGCTGAGAAATGGCTGATGGAATTTAATACAGATAAGTGTGAGGTGTTACATTTTGGAAAGGCAAATCTAAATAGGTCATATGCATTAAATGGTAGGCTATTGAGATGTGCGGAGCAACAAAGGGATTTAGGAGTTGTGGTAAATAATACCCTCAGGGCTGATACTCAGGTAGATGGTGTGGTGAAGAAGGCATTTGGAATGTTGGCCTTCATAAATCGGAGTATTGAATTCAAGAGTAGGGAGGTTATGACGAAATTGTACAAGGCATTGGTGCGGCCAAATTTGGAGTACTGTGTACAGTTTTGGTCACCAAATTATAGGAAAGATATAAACAAAATAGAGAGAGTGCAGAGAAGGTTCACGAGAATGTTGACAGGATTTCAGGGTCTGAGTTACAGGGAAAGGTTGTGCAGACTGGGGCTTTTTTCTCTGGAGCGTAGAAGATTGAGGGGGGACTTGATTGAGGTGTTTAAGATTTTAAAAGGGACAGACAGAGTAAATGTGGATAGGCTTTTTCAATTAAGAAAGGGGGAGATTCAAACTAGAGGACATGGTTTAAGATTGAAGGGGGAAAATTATAAGGGGAACATGAGGGGAAATTTCTTTACGCAGATGGCGGTGGGGATGTGGAATGAGCTTCCGACAGATGTGGTCAAAGCGGGATCATTGGTTACATTTAAGGAAAGACTGGATAGTTACATGAATAGGAGAGGACTGGAGGGGTATGGACCGGGTGCTGGTCAGTGGGACTCGGAGGGTGGGGATTTGTTACGGCATGGACTAGTAGGGTCGAACTGGCCTGTTCTGTGCTGTAAGTGGTTACATGGTTAATCCCCAGCAGGTGAACAGTGGGTATTGACGAGTTTTGTTACTAATTCAGCTTTAGATATCAGGAAGAAATTATAAAAGACTGAGAATTGGCATGAACAGGGACTATTACAGCTTTTGCAGATCGCACAAAGGGCATACGTCCAGAGGTCTGAAGAAAAACAGAAAGGAAAGGCTAAGATTTTGATGCAGGCTGTAAAGGAATTTGTGGATGGAAAGCAAGGAAGTGTTAGGAACTGTGTGTCGGCTCCTGGATGTTGGGAGGAGCGCCGGGAGGGGGGAAGTAGAAACCAGGACAGAGGTAGGGGTAGAGGAGGATTCCAGGGATGGCGACCGTTCCCGGGACCCCGTGGAGACCCTGGCAGAAATTGGGAAACAGGAGCAATGGTATGCTATTATTGTAAAAAGGAGGGACATTTTAAGAGGGAATGCCCAATGCGGGGCAGGGAGACGTGATCTTACACATTGGTGGAGGCAGATTATGAATAGGGGGGTAACGGTTCTCAGCTAATGCATACTGTGGGGCTGCACGGAGAACCATTGGTAAATTTAAGCGTAGGACCCCACGGTGACAAAATGACTTATCTAGTAGATTCCGGGGCAGCCCGGTCTAGTACTTTACGACGGCCCGAATGTGTTAAAACAGAAGGGATGGTGATGATTTCGGGGGTGGGGGGGGGTAGAGAATGTAAAGATACAAATGGGAGGAAAGATAGTAACAGAGGATCTTTTACTAGTTCCCCAAGCTGGGGTTTGCTTGTTGGGACGTGATTTACAGGACCAATTGGCTATCGGTACCAGACCACAGGAATCGGGTATCGGGGTTCAATTTTATGTGCTGACGGAGGAGGATCAGGGACTAATAAATCCTAGGGTATGGGCGAAAAGAGGCAATAGAGGAGGGTTAGATGTTCCTCCCCTGAAGTTACTCTAAAAGACCCCGACCAGGTAGTTCGACGAAAACAGTATCCGATTCCTATGGCTGGCCGAAAGGAACTGGAGCCAGTAATTGACCAATTGGTGAAAGACGGTATACTCGAACCCTGCATGTCACCTTTTAATACTCCAATTTTACCTGTCCAAAAACCAGACGGCACATACCGATTAGTACAGGATTTAAGAGAATTAAACAAAATTATTCTCACCCGTTATCTATAACCTAACTCTTATACGTTGATGGGTAGGATTGACCCCCATAGTAAGTGGTTCAGTGTAATAGATCTCAAAGATGCCTTCTGGACCTGCCCTTTGGCAATGGACAGTAGGGACATGTTTGCATTTGAGTGGGAAAATCCCTTTACAGGATGGAAAAATCAATACCGGTAGACGGTCCTTCCACAGGGTTTTACGGAATCACCAAATTTGTTTGGCCAAGTTTTGGAACAGGTACTAGATGAGGCCCCTCGGAGAGAGGATTGTCAATTATTACAATATGTGGATGATTTATTAATCACTGGGGAAATGTATGATTCGGTTAAACAATACACTGTTGATTTTTTGCATTTTCTAGGGAATAAGGGTCTTAGAGTGAGTGAATCGAAGTTGCAATTTGTTCAATCCGAGGTTAAATACTTAGGTCATTTGGTTAGTCAAGGAATTAGGAAGATGTCCAGAGAGAACACGCGGTATTTTGCAGATCCCGCTTCCAAAGAATGCTCAAGAATTTCAGAAATTCCTTGGTTTGGTGGGATACTGTAGGATTTAGATTGAGAATTATTCCAGCCTGGTCAAATTTCTATATGATAAACTTGCGACTCTAGGGGGTGAAATTGTTGTCTGGGCTGAGGGGGAGATTGAAGATTTTGATATGGTGAAACAGCGTCTTACTAATGCCCCAGTTTTGGCCTTACCCGACCTAACTAAGCCATTTGACCTATAGACCAATGCGAAAGACGGTGTGGCCATGGGAGTATTAACGCAAAAGAGGACAGGCTTTAGACAACCAGTTGCCTTTCTGTCAAAGATTTTAGATCCTGTTTGTCGTGGTTGGCCAGAATGTGTGCAAGCAATTGCGGCCACTGCCATTCTAGGAGAGGAAGGACGCAAAATTACATTTGGTGCCCCAATGACAGTTCACGCCCCTCACACAGTCCGCACCATTCTCTTACAACGTGCCGGACGGTGGCTTACCGATTCCAGAATTTTAAAGTATGAAGCGATTCTCATGCATAGGGATGATTTGACATTGATTACAAATAAAGAACAGAATCCAGCCGCCTTCTTGGTTTCTCCAGATTCTGATACTGTTCCCAATGATTGAGAGCATGTATGTTTAGAAGTGATAGATTTACAGACAAAAATTAGAGATGATTTAAGTGACGAACCTTTACGGGAGGGTGAAAGATGGTTTATTGATGGATCTTCCCGCTGCATCGACGGCATTCGGTATCGCAGGTATAGTGTAGTGGATGGGAATGAAGGAGTTGTGATTGAAGCTGGTCGTCTTCCCGGTCATTGGTCGGCACAATCCTGTGAATTATATGCCCTCTGTAGAGCTCTCCAGGGTTTAGAGGGAAAGGTGGGCACAATCTATACCGACTCAAAGTATGCTTTTGGTATAGTGCACACCTTTAGAAAGATTTGGAAAGAGCGGGGAATGATAACTGGGAAAGGACAAAAGTGATCCATGAAAACTTAATTGTTCAATCCTTAGATGCTCTTATGTTACTTGAGGAGATAGCTGTAGTTCATGTATGGGGCCATCAAATTATTGACAGTCCTGAAGCACAGGGGAACAAACGGGCAGATGAAGCTGCCAAACAGACTGCGCTCACAGAAAAAATAGACATGCAACTGTTACTCCCCACCCCACATGAGGTTCAAAAGACCTCGGGAAGAGGAGGTTTATATGAAAGACCAGGGAATGCGTCAAACTGCAGATGGGTTATGGTGGACGGCAGAGGGACATCAAGTCCTGAATAAAGCCTTGGCTCGTCAGATTATTGATCAGCTCCACCAGCAGAGGAATGCAGGCACTTGTTGACGCCTTTGTACAGTCCTTTAATTGTTCTGGAATATACACCTTAGCCAAACAGAGTACTCAGGGATATCCAATTTGTCAGCGAGTGAATAAGAAAGTAATACGCTATGTAATGCCTGGGGGTCGCGATATAACCATACACCCGTTTCAACGAATACAGATTGACTTCACGGAATTGCCCAAGATAGGGGTCTATAAATATCTCCTAGTAATGGTGGATCATTTTACTCGATGGGTTGAGGCTTTCCCGACCCCTAATGATCGTGCTAACACCGTTATTCGGATATTACTAGAGGCTATTATTCCACGGTACGGTATTGTGCAAACTATTGATTCAGATCGAGGTACACATTTTACCTCTCAGGTACTCCAGGGAGTGTGTAAAATCTTGGGAATAGATTGGCAGTTACATACCCCATGGCACCCCCAGAGTTCAGGCCGAGTCGAGCGGATGAATCAGACCCTGAAAAACCAACTCACTCGACTTCATGAGGAAACTGGTCTCTCCTGGATTAAATGCTTACCCTTAGCTTTAATCAGGATCCGCACAGCTCCCCGTAAGGACATTGTAGTCTCACCATATGAAATGATGTTCGGTCTTCTTTACATGGGATTCCACACTGATTCCCCTACCCCTGAGGCGATTGACCAATATATATCTAAATATTTACAGGGACTTTCCACTTCTTTATATGACTTAAGACAGAAGGGTTTATTAGCTCCAAACCCACCCCTGGACTATCCCATTCATTCCATTAAAGCTGGTGATTGGGATTATGTAAAAGCGTGGCAAGACCATAAACTAGAACCTATATGGGACGGCCCTTATTATGTACTTTTGATTACAGACACTGCAGTACGAACAAAAGAAAAGGGATGGACTCATGTACAACGCATTAAGCGTGCTAATCCACAGACTAAGGACGTTGATAATAATCCCCTCCACCTGGCATGCAGTTTCGCATCCTTCTGGTCTGAAAGTTACAGGGTGGGGTAGTATTGATGGTGAGAGAAGGGACCGACACGATTGACAGAAAAGATATCAACTCGGAAGATGCAGAACCTATATGGGTAGAACTGAGGAATAGTAAGGGGTGGAAAACGTTAGTGGGGGTGGTATAGAGGCCTCCAAATAGTAATGTAGAGGTGAGGGAAGGCATTAAAAGAGAAATTAGAGAAGTGTGCAATAAGGGAACAGCCGTCATCATGGGAGACTTTAATTTGCATATAGATTGGACTAGTCAAATTGGTAAAAATACAGAGGAGGAGGAATTCCTTGAATGTTTACGGGACGGTTATCTAGACCAATATGTCGAGGAACCAACTCGGGAGCAGGCCATTTTAGATTGGGTATTATGCAACGATAAGGGGCTAATCAGCAATCTTGTTGTACGAGGCCCTTTGGGTAGGAGCGATCACAATATGATCGAATTCTCACTCGACATGGAGAGTGATGAAATTAAAAACGAGACTAAGGTCCTGAATTTAAATAAAGGGAATTATGATGATATGAGACGGGAGTTGAGTAAGATTGATTGGGTGGTGTTTATGGGGGAGTTGACTGTGGATAGACAATGGAAAGCATTCACAGATCTAATGGAGAAATTGCAAAATTTGTTTATACCGGTTGAGCATAAAAATAAACCAAAAAAGGTGACTCAACTGTGGATAACAAGGGAAATTAGAGACAGCATTAGGTCCAAAGAGAGAGCATATCAATTGGCCAAAAAAAGTACCACAACCAAAGACTGGGAGCAGTTCAAGATGCACCAAAGGAGGACAAAGGGATTAATCAAGAGAGCAAAAATAAATTACGAAAGTAAGCTTGCGGCAAATATAAAAACCGACTGCAAAAGCTTTTATAAATATGTCAAGAGGAAAAGATTGATGAAATCCAGAGTAGGTCCTTTGCAGTCGGAATCAGGGGAATATATAATGGGGAACAAGGAAATGGCAGACCAATTAAATTCTTACTTTAGTTCTGTTTTTACAAGAGAGGATACAAATAACCTCCCAAGGATGTTGGGAAACATAGAGACTAATGCAAGGGAGGAACTGAAAGAAATCAGTATCTCTAAGGACATGGTCTTGGGGAAATTGATGGGATTGAAGGCAGATAAATCCCAAGGGCCTGATAATCTACATCCTAGGGTACTCAAGGAAGTGGCCATTCAGATAGCAGATGCTTTAAGAATTATTTTCCAGAACTCGATAGACTCAGGATCAGTACCCATGGATTGGAGGGTAGCTAATGTTACCCCACTATTTAAAAAGGGGGGTAGAGAAAAAGCGGGGAATTATGGGCCGGTGAGCCTTACATCAGTAGTGGGCAAAATGATGGAATCCATTATTAAGGATGTAATAGCAGAGCATATGACTAGCAGAGAAGGGATCGGACGGAATCGACATGGATTTACAAAAGGTAAATCGTGCTTGACAAATCTATTGGAATTCTTTGAGATGGTGACAGGTAAAATAGATGGGGGATAGCCAATGGATGTGGTGTACCTGGATTTGCAAAAGGCCTTCGATTAGGTCCCGCATAAATGACTGGCTTACAAAATCAAGGCTCATGGGATTGGGGGCAAAGTATTGATGTGGACTGAGAACTGGCTGGCAGGTAGAAGACAGAGAGTTGGGATAAATGGCTCGTTTTCTGAGTGGCAGGCGGTGACCAGTGGGGTGCCACAGGGATCTGTACTGGGACCCCAGCTGTTCGCAATTTACATTAATGATCTGGATGAGGGGATTGGATGTAATATCTCCAAATTTGCAGATGACACTAAGCTAGGAGGGGTTGTGTGCACGGAAGAGGGGGTCAGGAATCTCCAGTGTGATTTCAATAAATTGAGGGACTGGGCAGATACATGGCAAATGCACTACAATGTGGATCAATGTGAGGTTATCCACTTTGGTCATACAAACCGGAGGGCAGATTACTATTTGAATGGCAATAGATTAAGAGATGGGGAAGTCCAGAGAGACCTCGGGGTACTTGTACACCAGTCTCTAAAGGCCAGCATGCAGGTACAGCAGGCGGTTAAAAAGGCAAATGGTATGTTGGCCTTCATATCAAGAGGGTTTGAGTATAGGAACAAGGATACCTTACTGCAGCTGTACAGGGCCTTGGTGAGACCCCACCTGGAGTATTGTGTGCAGTTTTGGTCACCTTATCAAAGGAAGGATGTTCTTGCAATGGAGGTAGTGCAGAGGCGATTCACCAGGCTGATAACTGGAATGGCAGGAAAGACTTAAGAGAAAAGATTGCGCAAATTGGGATTGTACGCGCTGGAGTTTAGAAGATTGAGAGGGGATCTCATAGAGACATATAAAATTCTGGCAGGACTGGACAGAATGGATGCAGATGGGATGTTTCCAAGGATGGGAAAATCCAGAACCCAGGGCCATGGTTTGAGGATAATAGGCAAACCATTTAGGACCGAGATGAGGAGGAATTTCTTTACCCAGAGGGTGGTGAATCTGTGGAATTCATTGCCGCAGAGGGCAGTAGAGGCAGGTTTATTAAATATATTTAAGAGGGAATTAGATCTATTTCTTCAGTATAAGGTTATTAAAGGTTACGGAGAGAAGGCGGGGACGGGCTACTGAACTTTAAGATCAGCCATGATCTCGTTGAATGGCGGAGCAGGCTCGAAGGGTCGAATGACCTACTCCTGTTCCTATCTTCTATGTTTCGATGTTTCTCCACCGACAAATTGTTGTAATGTTATTTTTATAATCTGTGGTATTTTTTTCCTGCTGGTTCCCAATTTTTGGGAAACCATCCAATTGTACACAATGTATAAAGTCCTCCTGGAATAGGGATAGCAGAGGTGATAGTTACTTTGAAGAATGGACAAGTTTACCTTTAGAATGCAGACAGGGCATGGGTATAGAGTGTATTCACAGTGGGGTACCTTATTTATTATGGTTTAATTTAGGATCGCAACATGGACCAGGGAAGCAGAACTGACCTAGGGAAGTGGATTGGGTCTGCGTCCCAGCCTCTACGGGTATTAAAAAGACAAGTGCCAAGAATATGGTACAAAGAAGATGGTGGGAGAATTATAAGCAAAATATTAGTCAGGGCTATACCTGGAGTAGGAATAACGGGGATATATATATATATATGCTAATGCTCGCAGACAAGCTGCTACTCACCGGTTAGGTGACAATAAATGGGTCGATTTAAGTCAACGAACAGATGACTTGCTGGGGTTGAAGAATTGTTGGATTTGTGGAGGGCCAACTAAAGATGGTACCTAGCCATGGCAAGGTGAGCCTTTGGATATATGGGAACTTCTACGCTTTAATGCTACAACGAATAAAATTGAACGCTCCCCCCCCCCCCAAACTTGGCATCTTGTAAATCACCCACTGGGTCACGAATGCGTTCGGAAGGCTGAAGGCCGTCACTATAAGGGGGATTCCAGTTGTAAACGGCTGAAGCTGCTCAAGAATACTACAGCTCTTTGGCATCCTGCAACCCCTACCTGGTATTTCTCTCTGGAAAAGGATTTGGATTGTGTGCTTTATGAGAACATCAATGACACCAGTGACATATGGAACTGTTCAGGTGAAAATCCTCACTGATGGCTCCATTGAGAAGAGGAACAGAAAATAACACTGAATGGGAATGGAATCATGAACATGAAAAGTCATGGAGTGAACTAAAGAAAATGCTCACAGAGGAACCAGTTCTGAGGTTTTACAACCCAGCAAGACCCATCAAGATGCAACACATAGTGGGCTCGGTGCAGTTCATCTGCAAAAATATGATGACTGGCAACCCATTGTGTATGCATCACGTTCAATGACAGACGCAGAGACACGATGCACTCAAATTGAAAAGGAGCTGCTCAGCATCACATGCGCCTGTGAAAGATTTCATCAGTTTGTGTCAGGACAAGCAATCTATGTAGAGACTGACCTTAATTGCATTGTTCCAAAAGCCATTAAATGAATTTCCACTTAGAATACAAAGAATGATGATTAGGCTGCAACGTTAGACACTGAAGGTGGCGAACATTACACAGCAGGCACGTTGTCTACAGTTGTTGACGTGAAAGAACCCGCAAGCACCAAAATGGATGAAGACATGAACGCCTTCATAGACATGATCACAAGTTCACTGCCCATATCAGATGCAAAAATGGAGCTCATAAAGTCAGAGACAAACAAAGATGAAAGACTGAGACAAATGATAAAAAAACATGTTGGATGGATGGCCCAACATGAAGCAGGACTGCTCACCTGACATTGCGGAGTACTGGAATTGCGGGGTGGACTATCAGAGGTTGAAAACATCATTTACAAAGGAAGTAAAATCCTTATCCCAAAGAGGGCAAAAAAGGATCCATGGAGGACATCTCGGAATCAAAAAGTGTAAGAAAAGAGCATGAGAGGTGATGAACTGGCCAAGAGTCAACAATGATAATAACAAGTGAAGTGTCAAACTGTACAATATGCCAGAAATATCAAGCAAGCAATTCTGCAGAACCACTAAAGCCAAACCCAGCACCATACGGACCTTACCAGAAGGTAGGCGCTGACCTATACGAATGTCAAAGGAAGGACTATCTTGCAGTCACAGAGGTGTGTAGATTGAACACCAACACTGCAGATGCTGTAATAACAGGTATGAAACAGGTATGAAAACAGATATGCTGTAATAACAGGTATGAAAGCCATATTAAGGTAGTAATCTTTGGATTGCTGCCCGTGCCACAAGGTAGAAATAGGAGGATGTGGAGGATGAATGTGTGGCTCAAGAGATGGTGCAGGGGGCAAGGGATAAGATTTCTGGATCATTGGGATCTCTTCTGGGGAAGGTCGGACCTGTACAAGTGGGACGGACTCCACTTGAACTGGAGGGGGTCCAATGTGCTGGCAAGTAGATTTGCTAGAGCTGTGGGGGTAGGTTTAAACTAGTTTGGCAGGGGGGGTGGGGAACAGAATGTGAGAGCAGTGTCCAGGGAGTATGGCCACCTAGCTAGGAATAAAAAAGATAACAAAGGAGGGATGGAGATTAGGGTAGAAGGTAAAAAAGAGAATATATGTGAGGGTCATTCTCTGAGATGCATATATTTTAATGCAAGAAGCATAGTGAACAAGGTAGATGAGCTGAGAGCATGGATAGATACTTGGGGTCACGATATTGTGGCAATTAGTGAGACCTGGCTACAGGAGGGGCAGGACTGGCAACTTAATGTTCCGGGATACATTTGTTTTAGATGTGATAGATCAGGGGGTAAAAAAGGAGGAGGAGTTGCTCTGCTTGTTAGGGAGGACATTACTGCCATGAGGTGGCAGGATGGTATGAAGGGATCGACCAGTGAGGCTGTTTGGGTGGAATTGAGGGGTGGAGGAGGCAAGAGGGTGCTAATAGGGGTGTATTACAGACCACCAAATGGGCCAAGGGAATTAGAGGAACAAATTTGTAGGGAGATAACGTATATGTGTGAAAATCATAGGGTAGTGATCATGGGAGATTTTAACTTCCCACACATTGATTGGGATACCCATACGGTTAGAGGGCTGGATGGGCTGGAGTTCGTTAAATGTGTTCAGGATTGTTTTCTAAATCAGTTAGTAGAAGAACCGACTCGGGACGGTGTAATACTGGATCTCCTGTTAGGGAACGAGCTAGGTCAGGTAGCGGACATTAATGTTGGAGAACCAATTGGGTCTAGTGACCATAATTCTGTTAGTTTTAGGGTAGTTTTAAGGAAGAGCAAGGAGAGGCCTAAAGTTGAGGTTCTGGATTGGAAAAGAGCAAATTTTGTAGGAATAAGAAGGGATTTGGGGAGTATTGAGTGCGACAGGATATTTTCAGGTAAGGATGTTAATGAAAAATGGAGGATATTCAAAAAAGAAATTTTGAGGGTACAGAGTAGTTATGTCCCAGTCTGGATCAAAGGAAAGGCTGGAAGTCATAGGGAGGCTTGGTTTTCGAGGAATATTAGAAATTTGGTTAGGAGAAAAAGGGAGGTGTACAAGAGGTATAAAGAGCAGGGAGCTGAGAAGTTGAAGGAGGACTAGAAGGAGTGCAGAAGGAATCTTAAGAAAGAAATTAGAAAGGCCAAAAAAAGGCATGAAGAGGCTTTGGCTGACAGAGTAGAAATAAATCCAAAGGGTTTCTACAAGTACATTAAAAGTAAAAGATTAGTGAGAGATAAAATTGGACCCCTTTTAGATAGCGAGGGTAGGCTGAGTGAGAAGTCTGAGGAAATGGGGGAAATTTTGAATGATTTCTTTGCCTCGGTATTCACTAGGGAAAAAAATGTTGAACCAGTTGAAGTAAAGAAAAATAGTGGGGAGGTCATGAAGCATATAAGGATAACCGAGGAGGTAGTGATGGCTGTGTTAAAAAAGATAAAGGTGGATAAATCTCCCGGACCGGACAAAATATTCCCTAGGACACTCAGGGAGGCTAGTGGACAGTTACTGGGGCCATTAACAGAGATATTTAGGATGTCACTGGCCACGGGGGTGGTACCAAAGGATTGGAGGGTGGCGCATGTGGTTCCTCTATTTAAGAAAGGGTCCAAATGCAAACCTGGGAATTATAGGCCTGTAAGTCTGATGTCTGTGGTGGGAAAGTTGATGGAAAGTGTTCTGAGGGATGCTATTTACAAATTTTGGGACGTACAAGGATTGATAGGGAGTAATCAGCATGGTTTTGTCAGGGGTAGATCATGCTTGACAAACCTGATTGAGTTCTTCGAGGGGGATACAAAAAAGGTTGATGAAGGGAAAGCTGTGGATGTTGTCTATTTGGACTTTAGTAAAGCTTTTGACAAAGTTCCCCACAGAAGGTTAGGAAAAAAGGTGGAGGCATTAGGTATAAATGAGGAGGTAGTGAAATGGATTCAGCAGTGGTTGGATGGAAGGTGTCAGAGAGTAGTGGTGGAAAATTGTTTGTCCAATTGGAGGCCGGTGACTAGTGGAGTTCCTCAGGGTTCGGTCCTGGGTCCACTATTATTTGTTATATATATTAACGATCTGGATGTAGGGGTAGAGAATTGCATAAGCAAGTTTGCGGATGACACAAAGATTGGTGGTGTTGTGGACAGTGAGGTAGATTACCGTAGATTAAAAGGTGATTTAGGAAGGCTGGAGGTGTGGGCTGAGAAATGGCTGATGGAATTTAATACAGATAAATGTGAGGTGCTGCATTTTGGAAAGGCAAATTTAAATAGGTCATATACATTGAATGGTAGACAATTGAGGAGTGCAGAGCAACAAAGGGATTTAGGAGTTATGGTAAATAGTACCCTCAAGGCTGATACTCAGGTAGATGGTGTGGTGAAGAAGGCATTTGGAATGTTGGCCTTCATAAATCGGAGTATTGAATTCAAGAGTAGGGAGGTTATGATGAAATTGTACAAGACATTGGTGAGGCCAAATTTGGAGTACTGTGTACAGTTTTTGTCACCAAAAAAGTTTTCGTCACCAGGAAAGATATAAACAAAATAGAGAGAGTGCAGAGAAGGTTCACAAGAATGTTGACAGGATTTCAGGGTCTGAGTTACAGGGAAAGGATGTGCAGACTAGGGCTTTTTTCTCTGGAGCGTAGAAGATTGAGAGGGGACTTGATAGAGGTGTTTAAGATTTTAAAAGGGACAGAGTAAATGTGGATAGGCTTTTTCAATTAAAAAAGGGGGAGATTCAAACTAGAGGACATGGTTTAAGATTGAAGGGGCTGTGAAGCACAATTAATACGTTAAAATGAAAATGTTGAGGGTATGAGAGTTCTGAATGAGGAATATAAGATTAATTTATTTGCTAATGATGTTTTATTATATTTGGTGGATCCGGATATTTCTTCACCTGCAATTCAAGAATGTTTAGAAATTTATGGCTAATTATCTGGTTACAAAGTAAATGGGCTAAAAGTGAAATTTTACCAATTTGTAAAGGTGATTATTCAGTATATAAAAATATTACAAATTTGAAGTGGACTACACAAATTAAATATTTAGGAATTAATGTTAATACAGAATTTCAAGAATTATATTCAATTAATTATTTTCCTTTAATAAAAAGGATTAAATTAGATTTGATTATGTGGAGGGATCTACCTTTGGGTTTACTAGGGAGGATTAATACCATAAAAATGAATATTTTTCCTAGAATACAATATTTGTTTCAATCAATTCCTTATTTTAAAAAAAAAGTTTTTTTAAGGATTTATATAAAGCGATTAGAGAATTCTTATGGAAGGGAAAATTTCCGAGAGTAGCAATGAGAAAATTGATGTGGGATTTTCAATTTGGAGGTTTAAGATTACCGAATTTTCAGCATTATTATGAAGCAGCTCAATTCAAATCTCTTAGTGCATTAATGAATATGGACGAACCACCTAGTTGGGTAAAGATAGAAATGGCAGGTATTTTAGAAAAATTTCCTCATGAGTTTTTGTTTCGATGGAATAAAAATTTATTACGAACTTATGATGTGCCAATATTGAAACATTTATTGAATTTATGGACAAGTAAACTTAAAAAATTGGGACTTAATACATTTTGGAGCATAAGAGGCCATTTTTCTTTTGGCCATTTTGAACTCTCAGCAACGTTTTCAAAATGCTGAAAATATGGATCTATATCTCCCTCATCAAAAGGAGGCACTAGATTTACCCCTCTACTAGCCAAAAACCTCTCTCCAGGAGTTACAGCCTCAATTGTCTTACCTCCTCCATCTCAGTTTTTAACTTCTCTAATTGAAACTGTCTGTCCTTTTCAATGTTCCATCATATTTTCTTTCTTTCATCCTCCTCCCTCCATTTTTCAGCTTCGTCCAACTCATATTGTCTCAGTTTTTCAACTTTGTCTGCCTCATATTGTCTCTGTTTTTCTGATTCCTTTGCCTCATTTTGTTGTTTCTGCAACTCAAAGTTCCAACACCCTCCATCTCTCTCTTTCCTCTTCCACTCTCCATTTTTATCTTTCTTCTTCCACCCTCAATTTCTCTAATTCCAATTGCAACTCATCAGATCTATCCTCCGGAAAATTTTCTAAGTCTTTATCAACAAATTTTCCCTCACCTATATAATATTTCACTATAATCCTCTGTATTTGTATTTTCCTCATCCAATGCTTAACTTCGTTCAGATTTAATGCCTTAGAAATAACCATCAGTTTCTCTTTTCTCTTGCTTTGCAGGTGATGGTTGTGACAAAAATGTACTGACATCCATTGCTCCTGTTTTTCCACACACAAGCTTTCAATTCGTTTGGAAAAGCCAATTAACTAATAAATTACAAAAACTTCAAAAGTGTAAGATCATAAAACTCCAATTTTAAATCCAAAAAGACGTCCCCAAATGTTATGAGTCCAGAGACCCCAAAACCCAGTAGCAATAGAAATTCACCAAGACAAATGGTTGCTTAAACAAAAGTTGCTTTTAATTATCTTTAAACATGAAAATAGGATCAAACTTTAACTTATTACTATTAACTTAATTTAATGCAACCCCCTTCTAATTTTAAGCACACATGTATGTAATGTGTATATAAGTTTTTAAAAATTTATTAATTCACAGTCCAATCTCACTTCTCACTCCTCCAAGTTCACTGCTATCAGGCAATTCTTATACTGTGCACAGAATTTAACATTTAGGAATCTTCACCAGGCTCTGGTGCTTGAAAGGTAAATGGTTACCACTCAGCAAGGTTCTTGTTGGTTTTCAAAGAGAGATTTCTTGTTCCAGGACACCCATAACTGATCCCTTCTGATCAGCCACTTCAGTGTCTTGCTGAAGAAACTTGCCCCTTCAGGGGTTTCCAGATGATAACCTCTTTATTTCAGGTCACCAGAGAGTTCCTTTTAGTTCCCCTTATATCAAGTGAAACATTATACAGCCAGTCCTCTCCTCTTGCATGGGCTACAAAGGCTTTGATCAGGATGAACTAAAGATTCACAACCTGTCTTCAAAATGGTTTTTTCCACAAGCTGCCCAGCTTGTCCTGTTCCAGTCCCACCTGCTGCTGCCAAACTGTATCTTAATTCTCTCTCTCTATTTCTCAGAGAAAACCCTTTTAGAACAGCCAACTGCACTCAGACAGACTGTGGCTCTGGACCTAATCTTCTGAGTTTGTTCATCTGATGCTTTCCAAAACAATAATCCATTACTCCACACCATGTCCAATTATCACCTACTTGTGAAGTCCTTATAGGCATCTTTCAAAGTTTTTGCAAAGGCACCCGAGGCCTGAACTGTCTGGCCTGAGCAGAGGTCCAGCATTTTAAATGAGATCTGTTTTGAAGTGTTTGTATCTGTATGTGAGAGTCTGTATCATGATGACTTCAATATAAACTGCTCTCATAGTCAAACAAGTAAAAATACAAATCCACAATGTACTCGCTCTTGGTTATTTTGCAGTACCAAATAACTGACAGTGCCTTAAAAACCTTTGCTTTTATCAGCAAAATGGCAAAAATGAGCAAATGTGGCAATTCCAAAGTCTATAGGTTTAAAACATCTGTCGACTTCAAAACTTCCTAACATTTTAAGACTCTCAATCCAATTTTGTGTGATGGAATCTGGTCTAGTTTCATCCCATCCAAATTTCCTTCTGCACAATTTTATTACTACTACTCCCTGACTTCCCTCAAGGTCCTGGGGAAAATCCCGTTGGAACCCAGAGAATTATCCACCTTCATCTGCCTTAAAGGTTCCAACACCCCTTCTTTCCTAATCCCTACATTTTCCATAATCATCCCTTTTACTTCTCTTATCATAAACGATTCCATATCTTTTTCACTCGTGAATACCGAAGAGAAGAACTCGTTCAATATCTCCCCCATCTCATTTGGCTCTGCACACATTCATCTGCTCTGATTCTCTAGTGGACCAATTCTATCCTTCACTTTCCATTTGCTATTGACATATTTGTAAAAAATGGCTGAAGATGATTAAACGAGCACCATTCTGTGAAAGGTGATAGAATGAGAAATTAGAGCTTGAAAATAGACAGCACTAACTCATGGGCCACTTTCTTATCAGAAGCTTCAAGGATGAAGGAATCTGGTTCAGACTGGTACAGTGACCTAGGGTACCCCATAGTCACCATTGCGCTTGCTTAATAAAGGCATGAGTATTAACTTAGACACCCCTAAGGATGGGACTGCCTAATTAACATAACATGCGATGTATGATGAGGGAGGAACTGTGTTGTATCTGCAGGGATGGAAGGGAAAAGGGGAAGGTTGTAAGGTATTGAAATTCCGATTGGAAGAGACTAAATTAAGGTGTGGTGATATTGAGTGCGGGACTGTACAAAAGAGTGATGAATCTGGACCTCCGGGGTGTCTTTAGACTGAGAGACACCCAGCTCTACAGACCTGAAATAAAGCTGAACCTGTTCTCCAAGATTTTGTCTCCGGAGTAGTGATTGTGAACACAAGCTTGGGGGCTCATCCGGGATCGCAACTCCCACCGCTTGGTGACTGGTTATTGAAGAACGAGAAGGTGCACCCCACTGATTTCAGTGAGCTCTGATTTTCTTGCTTGCTGTCAGCGGTTTGAGCGAGTGATATCCGGACAGGAGACTTTGGAGAACAGGACGAAGGGGAACTCTGGGAGGAGGAGTGGAACAGAACAAAGTTGAACTCTGGTAGGAGGAGTGGTTCGGTCGGGGAGCTCTCATGCACCAGTCCCAGGTAAGAAAATTGACTATTAAGTATTACTCGGGCAACCGGGAGAGTCTGTCAGGAGTGTGTGATTTGACAGGGAGAAAAATGGGTAATCAGTGTACCATGACTGATGAGTCCCGAGAGAAGAAGAGACCCCAGAGTGGGGGTCCCGGGGCTGACATTCCACCAGATAGTCCATTGGGGATGATGTAGGTAACTGGGATCGGGGAAGGACCCAGGGGAGAACTAAGGAAACTATGATAAAGTTTTGTTATTACAAATGGCCATAGAGTCCGATTCTGGGCTCCTCAGTTTGGTGGCCACAACTGGGGTCAGATGAAGATTAAATATGTGTGTAATACAAGAACCCCTTTTGATCAGGAAGAGTCAGATTATGCAGCATGTTGTATCCAAGTAACTTAGTTGTTTAAGGTCACCATGAAAAACAAAGAGGTAGTTACACCCCTTTGGGATCCTTTGAAGTACCTGCCTCTACTGTATTACAGTCAGAGGGGAGGGGAGAATCACCAAGCTGATGGCGAAGTCCCTCCCGATGATCACCAACAAGTGAGAGAGTCCGATAGAAGGGTGGAGGCCTGTGCCCTGGAGCTGGAGGAGGCAGGACAGAGGAGCTCGGACAGACAGGAAAAACTTGAGAAAAAGAGAAGGGGTGAGGTGGAGATATTACAGGATGATATAAAATCATTTCCATTGGAAAGAAAGGAACAAAGAGTCCAAGCCAACTTACAAATGTTCCCTCTGAGGGAGGTTCCGTTAGGAGAAGCGATGTTGGGATTTGTCAACATTCCGCTCACCAGTACGGAAGTAAGAAATTTCAAGAAAGAGATGAAAAGTCTCTTAGAGTACCCTCTAGGCTTGGCCGAACAATTAGATCCTGGGACCTAATATTTACACCTGGGGTAAAATGCAGTCGATATTGGGGTCCTTATTCACTGCGGAAGAAAGGTAAATGATATGGCAGGCAGGAATGAGGATTTGGGAAAGAGAGCATCCCCCTGGAGACCAACAGGGAGCTGTGGCAGAGGCTAAATTTCCCATCATTCAGCCAAACTGGGACAAGCAACAGGAAGAGGAGAGGAAGAACATGCGGGATTTGTGAGATCTGATAATAAAAGGGATAAGAGAATCAGTGCCAAAGAGTCAAAATTTCGAGCGAGTCTTTGAAAATTGTCAGGAAAAGGAGGAAGCACTCTCAGCCTTCCTGCAAAAGTTATGGAAAAACATGCAACAATATTCTGGTGTGAATCCAGACTCGGAGGCAGGACAGCAGCTCCTTCGAGCAAACTTTGTGACAAAATCCTGGCCCAATATTAAAAAGAAATTAAAAAAGATGGAGGATTGGAATGAGAAGTCTCTGGATCAGTTGTTGAAAGAGGCCCAGGAGGTGTATGTCCAGAGGAATGATGAGAAACAGAAGGGAAAGGTGAAAATGATGGTGCAAGCAGTGGAGCAAGTTGTGGAGAGAAAGTGGGAATGTGAGAGGCAGACAGCCCCGAGAAGTGGGGAGGGGGGGTGGGAGGTATGACAAGAGGAGGCAGAAGAGGGCAAGAAAGAGGGGGAGTCTGGAGGACAGGTCCCCTGAGATGTTACTATTGTGAGTGATGAAGAAGGGCACCTGAGATGAGACTGCCCAAAATGGAAGAGAGAGACTCGATCCTACACTCTGATGGAAAATGAGGACTAGGGGTGTCAGGGGTTCCCCTCTTTGGGGTCAATCAGATATCAACAGTAACCCCTGGTAAACCTAAAATTAGGACCCCAGGAAGAAGAAATAGTATTTATGGTAGACTCGGGAGCGGAAAGATTTGTGATTTAACCCCCATGAGACATGTTGGTGGGGAAAAAAAATATTAGAATATTGGGAGTAGGGGGAAAGTCATGGAGACCCCCCTGATCAAGGGGGTATGCGTGAAGTACCAGAACCGAGAAGCGGTTGAGGATCTGATTCTGGTTCCCCAGGCTGGCGTGAATTTGATGGGACGAGACTTGCAGATTAGACTGGGAGTCGGAACCGCTCCAGTGGGAGGACGCATAATGGTGCGGCTGTACCCATTGAAGGAAGAGGATATTCGGGACATTGAGTACCGTGTCTGGGCCGGAGAGGGGAACAGGGGAGGACTGCAGATAATCCCACTTAAAATAACCCTAAAGGAGGGGTTCCAACCAGTGCGGATAAAACAGTATCCTATTTTAGTGGAGGGATGAAGGGGCCTTCAGCCGGTCATTGAAAACTTACTGCGAGATGGAATGCTAGAAAGCTGCATGTCCCCCTATAATACCCCAGTCCTCCCTGTACAGAAAGCAGATGAAACTTTCCGCTTGGTCCAGGTTCTACGAGAATGAAACAAGATTGTCCAGACCCAACACACAGTGGTCCCAAACCCTTATAACATACTGAATCGAATTTCCCTGGAACACGAGTGGTTCAGTGTTTTAGATTTGAAAGATGCCTTTTGGAGTTGCCCCTTGGATGAGAATAGTCGGGACTTGTTTGCCTTTGAGTGGGAGGACCCTCACTCAAAACAGCAGTATCAATGGACAGTCCTCCCCCAAAGGTTTACAGAATCTCCCAACCTATTCAGACAAGTCTTAGAGCAGGTATTGGAAGAACACTCAGGCACCCTCAGGGGCACAGTTAATACAATATATAGACGACTTGTTAATATCGAGTACAGAAGAAGGTGAAGTTTGTGAGTCTACCATTAAGTTACAAAACTTCTTAGGAGAAAAAGGATTAAGAGTTTCCAAGAACAAGTTACAATGTGTGGAACAAGAAGTAAAGTATTTGGGACATTTGATTAGCGGGAAAGAAAGAGAATCGGACTTGAACGAATTGCTGGCATCACTGGTCTGCCTCTACCTAAAAACCAAAAGGAGATAAGGAAGTTCCTCGGATTAATCAGGTATTACCGATTGTGGATAGATAAACACACACAGGAAGTCCGATTTTTATATGACAAATTGGGAGGTGAGAAAGAAAAGGTGGAGTGGAGTATAGAGGAACAGCAGGAATTTGCTCGCTTGAAAAAAGATTTGATTAATGCTCCGGTCCTGGCTTTGCCTGCTATTAATCAGCCTTTCTACTTGTTCGTAAATGTGGCCTTGGGAGTGTTAACTCAGAAAAGTGGAGGACAAAGGGAACCTGTGGCATTCCTCTCGAAGATGTTCGACCCAGTGTCATGAGGGTGGCCTGAATGCGTTCAAGCAGTCGCGGGCACGGCTGTACTGGTGGAAGAGAGCCGAAAATTTACCTTTGAAGGAAGTCTGGTTGTGTTCACTCCCCACACAGTTAGAACAATCCTAACTCAGAAGTCCCATAGATGGTTGATGGATTCGAGAATTCTGAAGTATGAGGCAATCTTGATGGAAAAAGATGACCTAACTATTGTTACAGATAAAAACTTGAATCCTTCACAGTTCTTGTACTCATTGGAGGAAGACAAAGAACCAGAGGACTCAGGACATGACCGTAGTGAGGCGGTAGAGCTGCAGACGAAAAGTCGAGATGACCTAGAAGAGGAGCCCCTCTCGGTAGGACAATAGTGGTTCATAGATGGCTTGTCAAGCTGTGTGGATGGGAAGAGATATAGTGGATATACTATCATTGATGGGGTCACCGGAACAGAGGAGGAAGCTGGGTGTCTACCCGGGAGTTGGTCCGCTCAGTGCTGCAAACTGTATGCCCTAATGAGAGCCTTGGAACTGTTGGAAGGGCAAGAAGGTATCATATATACGGATTCAAAATATGCTTTTGGAGTGGTATCCACGTTTGGGAAGATCTGGAAGGAGTGGGGGATGATAACAGCAAGAGGAAAAGAATTAGCCCACGAACAACTAATTGAGAAGACTCTGGAAGCATTACTTAAGCCAGGAAGAATTGCTATAGTATAAGGGTATTAAAGGTTACAGAGAGAAGGCGGGGACGGGGTACTGAACTTTAAGATCAGCCATGATCTCGTTGAATGGCGGAGCAGGCTCGAAGGGTCGAATGACCTACTCCTGCTCCTATCTTCTATGTGCCAGGGCAACAGAAGGGAAGCTCACCAGAAGCCCGAGGAAATCGGATGGCTGATGAAGAGGCCCAACAGGCGGTGCGATCAGGAACAGTGCACGTGATGACTTTGATACCTCTCAGAGAAGGGCTGAAGAAGGTGCCTATCTTTTCCCTCCCTGAAGAGGAACAGATGGAAAAGATGGGAGTGAAGAAGATGGACGATGGAAGATGGTGGCTCCAAGATGAAAAGCAATTGTTGAATAAAGAAATCACCAGACAACTACTGGTGGAGCTACACTCATGATTACACTGGGGAGCTCAAGCACTGTGTGATGTATTTTTACGAACCTATGCTTGCAGAAGAGTGTATTCCTGAGCAAAGCAGACGGTGGCTCGCTGGGTGATTTGTTTGAAGGTCAATAGAAAAGTTATGAGAACTATGCCTGGAGGAGGGCAGCCTCTGGCGATCCGGCCATTTCAAAGGATACAAGTGGATTTCACTGAACTCCCTAATGTCCAGTGATGGAAATTTCTGCTGGTAATAGTGGACCACTTCACGAGATGGGTCGAGGCGTTCCCCACCGCTAGTGTCACTGCACAAGTCGTGGCGAAGATAATTCTGGAACAAATTATACCCCAGTATGGAATAGTCAAATCCATCGATTCAGATCGGGGAACTCATTTCGCTTCTAAGATCCACAGTCTGGTCTGTGAAGCTTTAGGGATAGAATGGAAGCTGCATACACCACGGCATCCACAGAGTTCGGGGAGGGTGGAGCAAATGAATGCCACTTTAAAGATGCAAATTACGAAACTAAGAGAGGAGACTAAATTACTCTGGACCAAGTGTCTACCAATAGCTCTTCTCAGAATTCAAACAGCGCCATGACAAGACATCAGAATATCCCCCTACGAGATGTTATTTGGACTCCCATATTTGGGACAGGTAGAGGATTTACCTATGGTCGAAATGATGTGCTTTTAAGGAAATATTTACTGGCAGTCTCTTGTTCTCTTGCAGATTTAAAAGCTAAGGGTCTGTTGGCACAGAACCCTCCTCTGGATTTCCCCATCTATCCTGTGAATGCTGGTGACTGGGTCCTAAACAAGTCGTGGAAAGAAGAGAAGCTTCTGCCCCGGTGGACTGGTTCATATTTGGCATTGTTATCCACAGAAATAGTGGTCCGAATGGAGGAAAAGGGGTGGACACATGCTTCAAGAGTAAAGGGACCAGTGGACCCACCACCAGCAAAGAGAAAGGAGGAGGAGTAAAAAGGACAGTGATAAAAAAAACTGCAACAATGAGACTTTTATGTTTTCTATCTCAATTTGTACTTTTACATCATAGCTTTGCATGTGTAACTCAAAAATAATGTTATCTCTCTGTGTACTAATCTTGCTAAACACCAGAATCAAACAGATTGTTGGGTATGCGCAAAAATACACCATGGGAAGACAGGAGTCCCTTAGTGGTGATCCCTCTCTCCCTACAAGAATTGTTTGATATCTATACCCTGCCAAAGAACCGTGATCAACCACTGAAGATGAGTTCAAAGGGGGGTCCTTGCGACCAAAACCAGCAAGATCAGCCACTACCAACCTGGGGCAGTGCTTCCCTTTGAGGTAGGATTTAAGAATATGACCTGCCTCTGTAATATAAATCAGTCTGCTCCACACCAACTAGGAGTTTCCAATTGTACGCAGAATTGGACAGTAACCAGACTGCGGACTCTGCAGCCAGTTAATGGCACATATTGGGTGTGCGGACGTTGAATCTACTTTTGGTTTCCCGGGGAAAGGTAATCCTGGAATCGATCAAAAGGCTTTACCTTGACCCGCCAGCTTAAGGGCTGGAGTGGGTGTTGCTACCTTGCCTACCTAATTCCCCATGTTCGCGTCCTTGACCAACTGCCTACACCAATTCCTCTACATATGCAAAGCAAATGTTGAGTGACTGAGGGTGACTGCCTTCTGTGGACGTTTTTCCCCAGCATATGGACGTGTTTTAATTGGCTCCAAATGCTGTACATATATCCCAGATGAATCAACTAATATCTCGGACATAGCTTTTCATATCAATCAGTATAGGGAAACGATCTGAGAGGCTGAAAAAAGGTATCGAAAGGGATCTGTCTGGGGGGATTGGACATCGGGAGATTGGAGTCTCAGAGACTGGGGACAATGGTTCATTCACCTCGCTATATATGCTTTAATCATCCCATTTTTTGGACTGGCCATTCTACGATGTATTATCACTAGATTAATTTACCCTGCCACAACGACAAATTCAGTGTATGCTCCAACAATTTGAGGAAGCAAAACACAAACCATAAAAGCAATAATGCAGTTAATACATGGTAAAGAGAAAAGGGATGGATTGTGAAAAATGGCTGAAAGATGATTAAACTAGCACCATTCTGTGAAAGATGATGGAATGCAAAATATGTAGATTAGAGCTTGAGAATAGACAACACTAGCTAGTGGGCCTCTTTCTTATCAGAATCCTCCAGGATGAAAGACTGGTACAGTGACCTAGGGTACCCCATAGTCACCATTGCGCTTGCTTAATAAAGGCATGAATAATAACTTAGACACCCCTAAGGATGGGACTGCCTAATTAACATAACATGCGATGTATGATAAGGGAGGGACTGTGTGGTATCTGCAGGGATAGAAGGGAAAAGGGGAAGGTGGTAAGGTATTGAAATTCTGATGTTGTTATGTTGAGCACGGGACTGCACAAGGGTGATGATTCTGGTCCTCGGGGTGTCTTTGGACTGAGAGACCCGGCTCTGCAGACCCGAAATAAAGCTGAACCTGTTCTCCAAGACTTTGTCTCCAGAATAGTAACTGTGAACATTTTATATTTCACACTTTTCAGATTTACTTTCACCCTGTTTGCTACAGCCACCTCGTACCTTCTTTTCGTTTTCCTCATTCTTTCTTAAGCTTTTTTCCCCATAATCCATGTATTTCCCAAGCAACTCATCTATACCTTTTTCTTATATTTAATGGAGGCCTCCCTTTTATTTCAAACCAACTTTCTTATCTCCCTTCAAAACCACTGATCTCTCGAACCTTTGGCCCTGCCTTTTATCCTAACAGGAACATAAAGATTCTACACCCTCAAAATCTCACCTTTAAATGCCCTCCAATTCTCCTCGACCTCCTTCCCAAAAAAACAAATCAGCCCAAACCATGCCTTGCAAATCCCTTCACATTTCATCAAATCTGGCTTTCCCCCACTCAAAAACCTTAATCGTCGGACCAGACCTATCCCTTTCCATAATTATGCTGAAACTAATGGTACCATGATCGCTGGATCTAAAGTGCTCCCAAACACATACCTCCATCACCTGCCCTATCTCATTCCCCAAAAGTAGATCCAACACGGTCCATATTACTGCAAAAACCTATCCTGCACACATTTTACAAACTCTAATCCATCATCCCCTTCACAGAATGTGTTTCCCAATCTATATTAGGAAAATTAAAATCCCTAACTAATACAACCCTGTGCTTACTCAGCTATTTCCTTACACATTTACTCCTCTATTTCTCACTCCCCACTAGGTGGTCTATAATATACCCCTATAATTGTAATTTCTTCTTTCATTTTTAATTCCACCCACACCACCTCCCTCGACGAGCCCTCCAATCTATCTCACATCAGCACCACTGTAATATTTTCCCTGACATGTCACAACCCGCCCCCCACCCCTCCAATTCTATCACACCCGAAGCAGCAAAATCCCAGAATATTTAGCTGCCAGTCACAACCCTCCTGCAACCACATCTCACTAATCACCACCACGTTATACTGCCAACTGTCTATCCACACCTTCAGCACGTCCACCATCCTGACAACACTCCGTACATTAAAGTAAATGCATTTCAGAGATTTCCCACTTCTTACCTTCTGCTTGTCCCCATCTTTACGGGCAACACTATTATTTATTGCCATCATCGCCCTCCATCATGGCACTGATCCTTTTCCTTCTACATCACCTGTCTTTCCACCCCCAAACTTTGTCTACAAGCCTTCTTTCTCTATTTGCAAACCTTTTCTTTGTTCTTCTCCTTTATATGGACCCCTTCCCCCAAACTTACTATTTTAAAGTCCCCTTAGTAGCCCTAGCAAATGTCCCTGCCAGGATCCTGGTCCCTCTGGGATTTAGATGCAGCCCATCCATTTGGTACAGATCCCACCTCCCCCAAAAAAGCTCCCAGTGATCCAAGAACTCGAATGCCTGGCCCTTACTCCTCCCCTTCAGCCATGCATTCATCCTCCACCTGATACTATTCTATTCTTGCCCTATCGCATGGCACAATAAGTCATCCAGAGATCACCCCCTTTGCTGTCCTTTTTCTTTCTTCTTTGGCTTGGCTTCGCAGACAAAGATCCACGGAGGGGGTAAATGTCCACGTCAGCTGCAGGCTCGTTTGTGGCTGACAAGTCCGATGCGGGACAGGCAGACACGGTTGCAGGGGAAAATTGGTTGGTTGGGGTTGGGTGTTGGGTTTTTCCTCCTTTGTCTTTTGTCAGTGAGGTGGGCTCTGCGGTCTTCTTCAAAGGAGGTTGCTGCCCGCCGAACTGTGAGGCGCCAAGATGCACGGTTAGAGGCGATATCAGCCCACTGGCAGTGGTCAATGTGGCAGGCACCAAGAGATTTCTTTAGGCAGTCCTTGTACCTTTTCTTTGGTGCACCTCTGTCACGGTGGCCAGTGGAGAGCTCGCCATATAACACGATCTTGGGAAGGCGATGGTTCTCCATTCTGGAGATGTGACCCACCCAGCACAGCTGGATCTTCAGCAGCGTGGACTCGATGTTGTCAACCTTTGCCATCTCGAGTACTTCGACGTTAGGGATGAAGTCGCTCCAATGAATGTTGAGGAAGGAGCGGAGACAACGCTGGTGGAAGCGTTCTAGCACCCTACCAAACTCCCTATTCATTTTTTAGGACTACTTCTCTCTTCCTCCCTACTGTTATGAGTCCAGAGGACTCCAAAATCCAGCAGCAATAATATGCACGACAAAGGGTTACTTAAACAAAAGTTGCTTTTAATTATCTTTGAACATGAAAATAGAATCAAACTTTAACTTATCTCTATTGACTCACTTAACCTAATGTAACCCCCTTCTATGTCTAAGTGCAGGTGTGTATAATGTGTGTGTAAGTTCAGAAAAGTTCTTGGTTCACAGTCCAATCTCAATGGCTACAGGCAATTCTTGTATTTAACATTAATAAAGTTCACCAGGATTTAGTGCTTAACAGGTAGATGGTTACCACTCAGGAGGGCTCTTGATTGTTTTCAGAGAGGGTTTTCTTGTTCCAGGACAGCCACCACTGATTCCTTTTTAATCAGGCACTCCAGTGTCTTACTGACGAAACGTGCCCCCTTCAGGGTTTTCCAGATGATAACCTCTTTCTTTCAGGTCAGCACAGAGTTCCTTTCTGTTTCTTCTATTCCAAAGGAAACACTGGACAGCCAGTCCTCTCCTTTGACCAGGCCGTCTTCCAAAGCTTGCCAGCTTGTTCCTCTGGAACTGATGTCTGTTTCTCTCTCCTCTCTCTCTCTTTCTTTCACTCCCTCCAACTCCCAAAGCAAAGCCTGTTATTTTCCTGCTCTCTGCCTGCAAAGATCACATAACCCTCCAGACAGTAAATGCTCTTTTCCAGACATAGCTGCCACTACATATTGTTTCATTTGTTGCCTTTTGCAAACACTCCGTCATGCGCCTCTGAGCACTCTTGCAAAAATTCTGTTTTAAAGGGTCTGTGTGCGACTTGCTCTAACAAACCTTCCCCAATTTATCTTCCACACATCTCTATATACTGTCACCACCTTCCCCCTTTAAAGGAATTTTAACTTTGAGTTAAAATTCAGTTATAACTAAACTGTCTTAAGAATCATTAAAGCGATATGCTACAATACAGGACCCCAATTTTGAGGTTTTTATACACTATCAATTTTAACATCTTGACAAACAATCTGCTATCACATTATTTATACCTCTCTTATGTTTGATAAACACTAATCCAAGGCTTCCAGGTTTTTTTTCTCTTTTGGATTAGTACAGGGAGTTTTACTATCAAGTAAATGTTTTCTCTGAGTACGGGGACACGAAGAAACAATTATTATGTACTGATTGTTGTAAATTGTAATCTTTTCAATCATTATCATTTTTCTCTCTGTGCATTGTCCATTGCAGTGGTTCTCAACCTATTTCTTTCCACTTATCCCACTAAGTATTCCCAATGCCTTGGTGACCTGTGATTGGTAAGGGATTGCTTAAGATGGTCTGTGGGTGGAAAGAAAAAGTTTGAAAACCAGTTTTAATTGCACCTCGTCATGTGCACGGTTTCATGGCGCTAAAGGAAATGGGTCAATGACAATTTTTCTCAAGCAAAATATTTCAGTAACAATTGGGTCTAGAGCAGTGGTTCTCAACCTTCCCTTCCCACTCACATCCCACCTTAAGCAATCCCATACTAATCACAGAGCAACAATGGCACAGGGATTACTTAAAGTGGGATGTGAGTGGAAAGAAAATGGGTTAGAACCACTGGTCTATTGCATGTTTTATATTAAAGTCAAAAAGTTTGAAACTAGAAATAAATAAAGTGATTGACAGTTGCCATGGGAATCCACAGAAGGTGGGTCCAGGAGGGCCTTCGAATTCGAGGAAGATTGGGTGTGAAGGCAGGGCTAAATATGATGACATAAAGACAGCTCATAGGGTGAGTTCTGTCAGTCAGATGGAATGTTTTCTGGACCTCGATGCTCTGCGGGTTATAACATTGGCATCGAACTCATTGAAATATTTTTCCCGATAAAAACAAAAATCTAATTTTATTCTGATAACTGATTTCTTCACTCTCCCTGAGACTCTCCCATCTTCCCAAAAGTGTGGTTCCCTGAGAAAACCCACAGCCTCTGAACGTTTATCATCACTCTCTTGCTGCTGTAATCTGGGCCTCTTCACAAAGCTCACAATGTTCATTCTCTTTAACTCCCTCTCAGGTTTCTTTTTCTCTGCTCCACATTATGAATTCTGCTCTTGAGTGGAAATTTGTCTCTCTACTTTCTTCCCAGCAAAATATTTCCTGCTTCTGCAATACTTTCCCTTATGGCCTGTTCCACCAGCCCATCCACATGGTCTACACCTGGGCAGGACTGGGATCAATGCCCCGGGGGGGGGGGGGGGGTATTGTTTGCCAGTGTTGTTGGGGTGGTGGGGGTGGGTTAAACGACTATGGCAGGGGAATGGCATCGCCTGCAAGATGACACAAGTAGAAATGACACAGAAGCACGAAGGAGAAAAGGGGAAAGACAGAAAAAAATCAATGCAATAGTTAAAAAAGGCCACATTGCAACTCGGTTGAGTGTGAGGGCACTTTATCTGAATGCCCAGAGTTCTGGAAACAAGGGCAATAAACCGTCGGCACAAATCAGTCCAAAGGGATGTGATTCAGTGGCCATGACACAAACGTGGTTGCAGGTTGGAGATGATTGGGAATGAAACACCCAGGGGTGTAAAGGAAGACAGAAAGATAGAAAGGAAGACATGGGGAGGTGGGGAAGCCCTTTTGATTCAGGATGAGATCAGGTGATAGTGACAGATGCAGTTTCTGAGGAGCAGAATGTTGAATCAATCTAGGTAGAGATGAGGAATAATATGGGGACAAAAATTACTGGGGAGAGTTATCCACAGGTCCCCAAATAACAGCATCACAGAGACACAGGCACTGGTCGAGGTGTTTCAAAGGGCAGGAGAAAATCTTGCCTTGAAGGTGCTTCAGAAGCTAAGAACGAGGCCAAAATCTTCCGGACGCAGCCATTTTTATTCACTGTCCATCAAGGTCCAGGGCAGACAGGGTCTGTCTGTACCAGTCAGCCCAGCAAATACAAAGGGGAAGTGACCCAGGAGATCTGAAGCAGTTCAGTTAAAAAATCCGATGAACAAGTGCAGCAGGTCGACTGGGGATTATACAAAGACAAGGAGAGCTGGAGCTGGAAGAAAAATCGAATCAGTACAATAATCTGGACATGAATCGTCGACACCACCCACAATCTGGAGGGACAACACCTTATATTCCATCTCCACAGTCTCCAACCAGACGGCATGAACATTGATTCCCAATTTGCATTCACCCCTTTTCCGAGTCCCCTTTCCTCCAGCTCCCCTCCCCCTTCCCTGCCTTCTCCTGTCGGAGAGAAACCCTCCGCCCTTTCCCCGTCACTGCTCAGCTTCTTTCTCTTCCCCCCTCCCCCCTGTATCCACCTACAACCTCTGACCAGGGACCCTGTGCTGCTCCGTCTGTCCCTTGCTCCTTTTTCTTCTGGTGACTATGTATTTCTACATTCCTGATGAAGGGCTTGTCCAAATCATTGACTTCCTTTCAGTTCCCCTGGTTGCAAGGAATCCTGCTGTTTCACAGGCATTGCAGCTGATATTGCAATCCAGCACTATCCAACTGAGCAGAATCAGTATCACCTCCTCCAGTTTCTGTTATCCCTCTGTTACCTCTCCTCCAGCTCCCCACATCCTTATTTCCTTCTTCCGTCAGAGATTTTTCTTTGTCCTCTCCCCATCACTTCTCAGCTTCTCTCTCTTCTCCCCTCCCTCCAGTATCCACCAATTCTCTGCGCTTTCCCCCTTTTGGCTAACTTTTTTTTTTATATTCGGGTGTTTTGGCATTGAGCCCTCCTGGGAAAGGGTCCAGACGCAAAACACCAACTGTTTACTTCCTATGGAAGCTGCGTGCCCTCTGACTTTCTACTGCACTGTGTCCTGTGTTAGGACCCAGCATCTGCCACCCTCGTCCCCTGAAAATCCAGACGTTGCAACATTGAGTCTCAAACTGGATCAGTTCCAAACATCAAAGAGAACTTGCACAGTGAAGTCTTGTCCAGCAGTGAACAACGCCGACGTCTCCTCGCTGGATGATCTTATCACTAAAGCGCAGCCACACAGGCACCAGGTGAGAGGTCACCACCACAGTCACCTCAGCAGTGATGCACAAAATGCTGAAACAACCTAGCAGGTCAGGCAGCATCTGTGGAAAGTGATAGACGGCAGGATCCCCACACTCAGAATAGCAGGGTAAAGGGCAGAAGGCCAAATAATGGAGTGGGGAGAGTGAGACTGGGAGGAGCTCAGGCTACAGGGAAAATCCCCATCAACACAATAATTCTTCAATCTGTGGCCTCTGAAACACTGACCCTTTGGCCCACGTGTCTGTACTGAACAGGAGGCCCAAGTTACACTAAACTGCTGCCCGCACATGATCCACCTCCCTCCATATTCATGAGCCTGTCAAGAACTACCTACTTCTGGCAGTCCATTCCAGGCTCTCACCAGTCTCTGCGTAAAATATTTGCCCCGAATATCTCCCTTAAACTTTCTCCCTCTCCTCTCACCTTAAACCAGTGGTTCTCAACCTTTTCCCCTCACTCATGGCATAGGTGTTCTGTGGTTAGTAAGGGATTAGCTAAGGTGTTACGTGAGTGGAAAAAGGTTGAGAACCACTGCCTTAGACACACATCCTTTAGTGTGTGACGCTCTTACCAAAGGGGAAAGTTGCTGACTGTCCACAGTGAACACTCCCCACACCCCCTCCCCCAGATAAACTCACTGGTGTCCACACAGACCGGAGAACTGGTGAACTCCTTCCTGCGAATGGTCTCTCCTGGCATGAATTCTACAATGGGCTTGCAAAGAAGAGGAATTGGCAAATCCCTTCTCACACTTGCTGCAAGAAAACAGTCTCTCCTCGGTGTAAATGCACTGTTGTGCCTGCTGACCGGAGGAGGGACAGAGCCCCGACCTGCACAGAGAGCAGTGAAAGGTTACTCCTGGGTGTGAATTCTCTGGTGCCTCAGTAGGTTAGTGGATTTAACAAATCCCATCCCACACAGGGAGCAGGTGAATGGTTTCTCCCTAGTGTGAACCCACTGGTGTAACCGCAGGTTGGAGGACTGAGAGAACCTCTTCCCACACAGGGTGCAGGAGAATGGTCTCTCACCAGTGTGAACCCGCTGATGTGCCCACAGGTCCGAGGGCTGAGAGAACCCCTTCCCACACAGGGAGCAGGTAAATGGTTTCTCCCCAGTGTGAACTCTCTGGTGCCTCACCATGTCACAGGACTGCAAGAACCCCATCCCGCACAAGGAGCAGGTGAATGGCCTCTCCCCAGTATGAACCCGCTGATGTACCCGCAGGCTGGAGGGCTGAGAGAACCTCTTCCCACACAGGGAGCAGTTGAATGGTTTCTCCCCAGTGTGAATTCTCTGATGCCGCACCACGTCACAAGACTGTGAAAACCTCATCCCACACAAGGAGCAGGAGAACGGCCTCTCCCCAGTATGAACCCGCTGGTGAACCCGCAGGCCAGAGGGCCGAGAGAACGTCTTCCCACACATGGAGCAGCTGAATGGTTTTTCCCCAGTGTGAACCCGCAGGTGCACCCGCAGGTCAGAGGAACGAGAGAACCCTTTCCCACACATGGAGCAGGAGAATGGTTTCTCCCCGGTGTGTACTCGCTGGTGTACCCGCAGGCCGGAAGGCCGAGAAAACGCCTTCCCACACTGGGAACATGAAAATGGTTTCTCCCCAGTGTGAACCCGCTTGTGCACCTGCAGGTCAGAGGAGCGAGAGAACCTCTTCCCGCACACTGAGCAGGTGAATGGTTTCTCTCCGGTGTGAACTCGCTGGTGAACCTGCAGGCTGGAAAGCTGAGAGAACCCCTTCCCGCACAGGGAACAGGTGAATGGCTTCTCCCCGGTGTGAATTCTATGGTGCCTCAGCAGGGTGGGTGAGTGAGTGAACCCCTTCCCGCACAGGGAGCAGGTGAACGGTTTCTCCCCAGTGTGAACCCGCTGGTGTGCCTGCAGGCCGGAGGACCGAGAGAACCCCTTCCCACATTGGGAGCAGGTGAATGGTTTCTCCCCAGTGTGAACACTCTGGTGTGCCTGCAGGCCAGAGGACTGAGAGAACCCTTTCCCGCACAGGGAGCAGTTGAACGGTTTCTCCCCAGTATGAACCCGCTGGTGTGCTTGCAGGCCAGAGGGCCGTGAGAACCCTTTCCCACACAGGGAGCAGTTGAACGGTTTCTCCCCAGTATGAACTCGCTGATGTGCCTGCAGGCCAGAGGGTCGAGAAAACCCCTTCCCACAAAGGGAGCAGGTGAAGGGTTTCTCCCCGGTGTGAACCCGCTGGTGCCTCAGCAGGTCGGATGATCGAGAAAACCCCTTCCCGCACACAGTACATTTAAAGCCTCTCTTCCCAGAGTGAGTGTTCTGGTGTTGCAGGAAGCTGGAGGACTGGGTGAACCTCTTCCCACAAAGGCGGCAGGTGAACGGACCCTCCCCAGGGGGAACACTCCTGTGATCCTCCCCAGGGGGAACACTCCTGTGATCCTCCAGGTCCTTGGAAGTTTGAAAGTTCTTCCCACAGTCAGAGAAGGGGCTTGGGATCCTCGTAGTGGGGACACACTGGTGTTGCAGCAGTGCATCAGAGCTGGCGAATCCCTCCCCACACTCGGAACAGGGGAACGGTGGATCCCCCGGGTGAGTGCAGGGATGTGGTTCCAATACGTCCACAGGAAGCCCCTCCTCACCACATGCTTCACTCTGGAGAGTTTTATCTGCCTTATCACTGGTCACCTGACCCTCCATGTCGCCCAATCAGCTGAAGTCCAGTTCACACACTCAGCGGGTGTAGGGATTCTCCGTTCTGTGATTCTCATCCAATGAGAAATCCTGCTGATACTACGGTTCCGAGGAATCCAGTTGGAGGGTCAGACCACAATGTGGCGTTGTCTGAAGCTTCCTGCAGGAAACGCACTGCTTTCTTAACCCTGTGAAGAGAAGATCAGGAGCACTCAACATGGATTTGTGGGAGGAAGGTCATGTTTGACCAATCTGATTGAATTTTTTGAAGAGGTGACTAGGAATGTGGATGAGGCTAGCGCAGTGGATGTTGTCTATATGGACCAGTAAGGCCTTCGATAAGGTACCACATGGAAGGTTAGTTAGGAAGGTGCAGTCTTTAGGTATAAATTTTGAGATAGTCAAATGGATTGAACATTGGCTGAAAGGGAGAGGCCAGAGAGTGGTAGTGGATAATTGTCTGTCAGGTTGGAGGCCGGTGACCAGTGGTGTGCCTCAAGGATCTGTATTGGGCCCATTGTTGTTCGTTATATACATTAATGATCTAGATGATGGGGTGGTGAATTGGATTAGTAAATATGCAGATGATACTAAGATAGGTGGAATAGTGGATAATGAAGAAGGTTTTCAAGGATTGCAGAGGGATTTGGGCTGCTTAGAAAAGTGGGCTGAAAAATGGCAGATGGAATTTAATGCTGATAAGTGTGAGGTGCTTCATTTTGGTACGAAGAATCAGAATAGGACATATGTGGTAAATGGGAGAGCATTGAGGAATA